>NC_141153.1:15542500-15812500 GCF_053477565.2 Lygodium microphyllum | reverse complement strand
GCTCAAATTGTTGCATTAAAAACACATAATAGATGGGAGGATAAGCTCACTCAAGAAAACAAGAAGAGGTATGGAGGCCAAAATGTTTTCTTGCTAGCTTTTTTTCTTCTTTTTTCTCACACAATACAATGTGGACTGCATAATAACATAAAAGAAAGTAGCCTGCTAATTCAAATAGTATATAAATAACTATAGCAGTTGGTTGGTGCTTTACTATGCATGGTGTGTAAGTAGATGTAACTAACTCAATACAATAAATGATAAGTCAATGGTGATTGTGTGAAGCTCATGATTACCACCAATATGCCAAGTGTAGATGTATAGACCCATCTAACTAGGTGGTGCATCATCAATGTACACATATATTGAGCTTGTTCTCAATATGGGATGACTTGGAGAGTTTGTACAAGAAATTAGTAACAATAGCTAAAGGAGCTCTTTACTATATTTTGGCAATGTTGTACACAAGCCAAAGATAGAACATGCTAAGAAAAACCTCATCAATATGTATAAGGATGCAGGCTATGCAAAGTGGAAAATGAAATATATGCGCTTCATAATACCAAGAGGGCCCTCAAGTTCTAGGGGAAAACCATATGAAGTAGAGGAAAAACCAATAAAGGTACTAGAACCACTAATAATGGCCCCACTACCATTGGTATTTGATGATAAATGGGCCATAAATCAAGTTGAAAGAGCGTAAGAGCAAAGTATAGAACCCACTAGTGCAAGCCCACTGTAGATTTGCCATGACCGAATCTAGAGATTGCTACACCACATGATCAAAACCTTTATTTCTTTAACCCAACATATGCCAAATGAAAAAACTTGTGAGGTACCAAAGTTTAATGATCCATAAGAATTTGAAGTATTCCACTAAGGAGCTCAAAGTGAGGGTGGAGTCTCCTTGGAAGAGTACTTTACATGTCTACCATCAGCAAACTCATCAATGTAGGGAGTTTTATAGCTATAAGATGATTGAATATAATAGATAAAGAGGTATTTTTCAAAGCAAGAAAAGGCAACAAAACTTGGAGAACCAAATATGTAGTTAGGTGGCCAAAGGAAGATTATGGAGTAACATGGAAACATAATATATTAAACACCAATGCCCATGCATGGTTAACCTTTTGCAACTACAAAGGAGTGATTATGTTATGTGATGCCCTTATCCAAGGAAAATGGAGCCTCATTTGATCTTGACAAGCATGGGAAGTTCAACTTCCTAAAGACTTCAAAGGTAAATCCCAAAGACCTTGATTTGACATACATATTTCAATTAAGGCACCTAGTGCCGTCATTCTCTACTTTCTTCAAAACATTCATGATTTGCCCATATCCATTTCTTAATCGGCTTTAACTACCTTTTCCTATTCATTCTTCTACTACAAGAAAGGTCATTAGTGTACAAAAATGGCTACCACCTTTGTTCTTTGATTTGGATCTTGGACTCAATCAAGATCATAGTAGCTAGGCTTATTCTCTAGGCGATATTGCTACTAGCATACTACTTAGAGTTGTTGAACTACATGATTGAGAATTAGTTTTTCCATAACTCTCACCCCTTCCACAATCTCCCATCTAGATGTGGGCTAACCTCATCAAAGACTACTTATGAGCATGGCTTGCCTAGCTCAAACCCTTACACCCACTATCTACGAAGTTTTGAAAATCACCAAAAAAGAGAAGAAGAGAGAAAGAGGAAAATGTAAGAATTATAAAAGAGAAAAATCTCCATCTATAGAAAGTGCATGTACTAAGCACTACACCTAGGGGTCCTCAAGTTAGAGGTGTCTAATTGCCATGGTCAAGTGGCTCCAATTCTAACTCTCTAGCTCGACTTCCTCTAGAACAAAAATTCAAGGCATATCAAGAGAATGACGGGCTTTCTCAAAGATGTTACCCTGAATTCCACTACACAACCATCACCTCACCCACATTACATCCTCAAGTGTGGGACATACCTAAGAGGTTTCGATCTTCATAGCATTAGACCCATCTCCCAATTGCATTGTGTGACTAGGCAACACAACCAAACCCCAATAGCATTTGTTCGTTAGATACTATTCTCAAGGAAAACACAAGATTTTCTTTTAGGTCCACCTTAGAGGCACACCCCAAAGAATTATCATCCACCTCGACCTTCGATAGGCCCCATCCTATCCATTACCTCTTCATCTTTCATGTTCATGGCATTCACCAAGACTTTGGTACTTGCTACTACAAGCTACCTCAAACTAACATGCCAAGGGACTAGCACTTCAATAGAGAGGGGGATAATGGAGGTGTAATACTAACACCCAAAAAAAATATTATAGAAGGGCATAAATTTTTTGAAAAAGACAAAGTCAAAGGTTGATCAAAGTGGTCGAAAACCAATCAAACAAATCAAAGAAGACTATTTGTCGAACTAAGAGAAGGAAGCAATGCATGTTGTAGATTTAAAAAGTGTTGGACATGAAGATTGAATATTTTTTAGATATTCTAAATGGATAGCACAAGCACTTGAAGTGGTGGGAAATTAAATTCAAATTGCTAATTATCATTTAATCCTACTTATATGTGGGTTTTATTAAAAAGTGAGAGCTAGGCTTACAATATCTCTCCAAGTCACATTTTATTTATATTTTCTATTTATTGCACATAATACCCAAAATATTTAATGGAAAAATAACTTGAAGCATGTCCATGAAAAGAACCACTTGCATGTAAAAAATGAGGTGGCCAAACTTAAGAGAGAGACCAAGGTTTGAAGCAACCTACCTAGAAATTCTATTCATATAATGTATAAAATAAATACGAAATTCCATTCTTGTGGGTGCATATTTGGATCTCAATCTTTCTCCTCCACCTTCTTACTTCCATTATAGCTATTTCTTGAGAATGTGTGTGCGTGCGTGCGTGCGAGTGTGTGAAAAGGATTTGGACAATGAAGACTTTTTTGCTTCAACTCAGAGATGAATCTTACAAGTGGATTGGCTATCTATCTCCAAGGATATTTTGAATTTAGAACCAAACTCTAGTAGTAGAATCACTTGACAAAAGTGATATACTTATGTTGAATGATTTAGTGGATACACATACTATCTAATTTTCCAAAGTAAACAATTATACCCACCTCAAATACCTATGATGCATTGATATAGTTTTGAGGTGCATACTAAGATATTAACTAAGGGATATAGCCAAATACAATTAACAATTTAGGGGAAAAAATCTTCATTTAGAAAGAAGTTTAGACATATTTTCTAATTATATCCAAGTTTTTGCATGAAGGTATAGTCAATGCAACCTTATGTTGTTTTGGTTTTTGGTTGTATATCAAGATGCTAAAGTTTGTCTTAAAATATGGGAGAAATTGGAAGCAACAATGTGCCCAAGAATGATTGCATTAAGTGGATCAAGGGGTAGGAGTTGGCAAGGGTATAAGAAATACTCAAAGCTTTCATTTAGGATGGTGTTAGGATATTTTGTAGGTGGTTAGTTATGCTTACAATGAGGATTTCATAACATTTTTACTAAGCACACTATTCTTGTACCATGGAGTTGAAATTTTGGACTCTCAATAAACATAGATAAGAGTTTATGTCAATTGCAAAGACTAATGAGAATTACTTTCTAAGTCCTAATGTGACACATATTGTTGATTTTAAGGTTGAGTAGAATTTAGCTTGTTGCATGTCATATTTGGGCATGTTGCATAATTGTTTGGGCCTACTACATCACTATTTGGGCATTTAGTTCAAGCAATGTGATGGAGGTATTGATGTGTGTCAACCAGATTATGTCATGCTATTATTGTAGAGGTTTAGTCTTAAAGATTGTAGGG
Organism: Lygodium microphyllum; assembly: GCF_053477565.2. Lineage (NCBI taxonomy): Eukaryota > Viridiplantae > Streptophyta > Polypodiopsida > Schizaeales > Lygodiaceae > Lygodium > Lygodium microphyllum. Next base: position 15,808,671 of record NC_141153.1, on the reverse strand, counting down.
CTATTACTAGTCCTATGGAGACAAGTTTGAAGTTGGAACCTTCATGATGCAAGAGACTACTTTAATGTTTTACTCTATTAGTAGGTTGTTGGATGCTTGATTTATGTATGAATTATGAGGCTTGACATTTAGTTTGTAGCCTAAAAAATGAGAAACTTTATACATATCCAAGGCACCAAGGTTTGGTAGGTGGTGAAGCATATCTATTTCAACTTGAATGCTACATCAAACGTTGGGCTATTTTATCCCAAGTGGGGGGAGGGGGGGGGGGGGGGGGGGGGGGGGGGGGGGGGGGAACGGTCATTACAACTAGATTTACATGCTTTTTTGGATTCTAATTGGGTTGGCTTCAATGATACTCACGTATCCAACCACAATTTTTTTTCCTCCATGCTTGGCAACTCGTGCATATTGTGGTTGTGAAAAAAAATCCCATTATGGCCACTTCTAGTCATGAAATGGAGTACATGGCAACTTTCACAACTACAATTGAGTGTGTTTGACTCAAATGTCTTTTAGCTCATTTGGGTGTTGGTGGACAATCATTTGCTACCACCATCTTCACTAATACTTAGAGTGCCTTGGCAGTTGCATAGAATCCACTGTTCCATGCATGTACTAAGAACATTGAGATACATTATCATTATATTTGGTAGAGACTCTTTGGAGAGATCAGCTTGGCATATGTGCTAACACATGTTAACCTTGTAGATCTTTTCACATAGACTTTGTCTCATGAGAAGTTTAAATATTTCCACAAAGCCTTAGGCTTCTCTTTCACATAGACTTTGTCTCATGAGAAGTTTAGCCATTTCCACAAATCTTTAGTCTTCTCTTTGTGGATTGATCATATTCCATTGAGCTTGGTAATTCCCTATACATGAGTGCTCGTTATTGTTCAACGCATCATTCTTTCCCTTTTGCCAAGTCTTCTACTTGACATTTGATTAAGGCATTTGTAAGTGTACATTCCAACTGATTGGCATCACATAAGTTCCATTTGTAGCTAATGTAATGTTACAAAGCAAGATACATCATAAGCTCATACCTACCTTAATCTATTAACATCCTATAAGTGTGAGATTGATTGATCTCATAACTCAAATCAGTGATTTAGCAAACATTCTACAATCCTTGCAAGGGTTCTCGAAATGACTGATCATACCTAGCTTGATTTATTGGATCCTATAAGTGTGAGATTGATTTTTCATAGCTCAAATTAGTGATTTAGCAACTATCTACAATCCTTGCAAGGGTTCTTCAGATGATATTATGTTTTGTAACTGTACACTCTCTCTTTTTTTTGGAATAGACATTTACAAAAGGAAACAAATACTTATTTCCTAACAAAACAAATAATTTTGTATTTCTATCCACAATATTTAAAATATATGCAAAGAAAAACTAGAATATAAACATCAATAAACCATTAAAGAGGCCATATAATATTTCTATTATAGTCCAAAGAAGAAAATTTTGAACTTAAGACTTGTTAATTGTCATATAAATTGCTAATCAAAATGGAAACTATATGCGCTTTATTTTAAAAATAAAACTATCTAATATTATGTAAGGGGGCCTCAAATCTAGGTAATGAAAATATCATATCATATTTTTACATGTGCAATAAAGTAGAAATATTTAGATAATCAAAACATGTAGGCCAAATACATTTGAAATAGCTTGTGAATCTCCAACTACACATGCATGTCTTTCACACATCTACCAAAACTACTGTTCATGTACAATCCACAACATAGTGAAGTAGATGCAATAACTATATCACCACCTGAGAGATCCTAAACTATACATCTATCATCAACAACTTCACAATCAAGCCAATCTGTGCAAGTGTAGAAATTGGCAAAAGATTCTTCTTGATCTTTGGTACATACAAAGCTTTCGAAAGTGTGAAATTATTATTATTAGTAGCATTCACTCATTATAATTTTTCCAACTCCTTAAGAGAAGTTATAAGCACATGTGATGATACTACCTTTGTGGGAAAACTTGAGAGAAGTCAATAGATTCAATTTAGAAGTAATATGCTTAGTGCCACCACTATCAAAGTACCAAATATTTGAATCCATATAGTAGACACGCAAGAATCATGTAAAGAAGGATCATGATTGCATCTTGCACAACATTTTTAGATTCTAATTTAGAAGGAGAATAATCTGCAATAGTTGTACTCTCCTCTTTCATACTAAATTTAGGACAATTCATAATAACATGATATTTTGTCTTACAATGCCTACAATAAATTTTACTATCATTTTTCTTCTCATCCTTATCATCATTCTTTGTTTGAATAGAATTTGCAAATTTTTAGTTACTAGCAAAAAATATTGCTCTTCCTATACTTTTCTAACTAGCCATAAAAGCTTAATTTGCAACATGCATAATGGATCTATTTTGCCAAGATTGTTCTTCTTGCATCAAAACATAAACAAACTCATCAAATAAAAAAACATTCGAATTTCCTTTCACCATCAAAGAAAGAATAGATGCAAAACTTTGATAAGAATCAGGAATACTATTGAGAATAATGTGATAAGGAAGATATTTTATCATTGTCAAAAGATTTACCATGAAGTCATCTTCATCCTTATATTCACTCTCAAATTTCTTATAGAAATAAGCAAGATGTTCCTCATTTTTTCATCAATATTAACATGAAAAAATATCCCTAGCATATTTAGCTATGTTACATGAGTGAATATGTGGGACATGGAATGTCTAATAGAAAATGCAATCAAGGCATGAGACTCTACATCTCTGCCATTCGAATAAATCTACTCATGAGTAGGTAGTAGTGAGGCCCTAGCATTCATTAGACCAGAACTAAAACTTGCAATATCCTCAACAATAGCTATTTCTATTGCACTTGTAACTTTCAAAACACCATCAAGACATTTTTCAATTCCATGCGAGGTGTTCCAAAGCCCCTTTTAGTCCAATAAATGATTCATCATATAAGCCAATAGTGGATAGTTGGATCTATCCAACTTCTCCCCTTAATAGCCCAACATAGGGAACACATTATTATTTCTAACCATGGCCATTGATTGTACTTGATGCAAAAGTAGGTATCAAGGCCAAGGGAAGAAAATCTCCTAGAGAGGGAAAAATGTGTCCCAATGATCCTAAGAGAGTTCATACATGTCACTATCAAAATATGGTAGAAAATGCTTAATAATAAATCCTTCCTAGAGAAATAGATATGCATACACAAACTTAAATAACCTCCAACAAGCTAGAAGCTACAAATAGAGAGATAAGGCTAAGTAGAAACAAACAAGGTATGCAGTCCACATTTATACAGATACTTGGAGTTTAGTAGAGGAGTCCAATAAAGGTTGTGTTGGTACTACATGAAGAGAAGGCATTACAATAAGAGGGGAAGAGTGTAGTCATCTAGGCTAGTCTCTCATTGACTCTAGGTAGATTTGAATCGATGCCCAAATTTCACCCCTCAATATTTTCTAGTACAATATCCTATAACAAAAACAAGCATAGCTCTAAAGTATATCCAATATGGGTCCTACCAATGGTATAACATGCAATTAAAATTCTCCAACATGGTGGTAATATTAGCTTCTATTGTGTAAAGATGTTTAGATAAAAGATATATGAACATTTAGTCTTTTACACATCTTCCATCTCCTAATCTTTCTTCTCACAAAATTCAATGGTTATGGCACAAAGTCCCAATCCAAATGTCAAATTAGACTAAATCTAGTGGCACCACAACTTTGGTTGTGCTAAAGATGCTCATGCATCCTCTTCATGTTTGAAATTGTAACATATTTTGACTCCTACTATGGAGACATGAAACCTATCAACACTTCACAAATGATAAATTGGACCTCTAAAGCTCAATGTATCAAAAAAAATAGCAATCTCTAGCATCCTCCTAAACTAAAGCACATCTTTATCATCTTCCAAAGTGACCGTGAAATTCAACTCATTGTGGACCAATTCTACCACAACTCCATCCTTTATGAAATGCAATAACTAATCTAAGGGGCCACATCAATATCACAAAGGGGGAACATGTTAAGATAACTATTTTTGTTTTTCAAATATTGTAATTCAAACCATTTAAAACTTGTTGAAATCATGATGTATTCAATATCTTGAGGGGTGCACTCATAAAAAAATCATCTATACACCGTGATATAAGGCCATAAGTTGACCCCTTTTACTTTACTAAACTTAAAGGGTTTTTTTCAAACTATAATTTAAAAACCCCTTTTGTAAATATAATCCTATAGATTTTATTGAATAAAATACACTTTCATTTTAATTCACATGGTATCTTACATTTTCTATAAGATGGACTCCTCTAGGCTACCAAAAAGGCATAAAATCCTATGGACACTTGGGGTAATGAATTAGACCTCTAAAGCTCCATGTTATATCACCAAAAAAATGCAATCTCTACTATCCCTCCTAAACAAAAGTCACATATGAATCATCTTTCAAAGTGGCCATGAAGTTCAAGTTCTTGTAGTCTCTTTTATACTAGGGATCCACCCTTTGCACAAGTCAATAGTGCAATAAATAGTCTAAGGTGTTGCATACAGAGGATATCTTCAATTAAATTGTGCTAAAATCATGACATTTTTAAGCTACTTTTGAAGCAAAAACCCTATGGAAACTTTAGAAATGACCTCTAAATTTTCATGTCATATTAAAAAAATGGCAATCTCTACTATCAGTCCTATACCAAAAACATGTTTGAATATAAACAATGTAAGGGGTTGTAGCAATATCACAAAGGGGAACATGATAAGAGGACTATCTCTATTTTTTTAAACCTTGCAATTCAAACCATTTTAAATGTAAATGTGTTTCTCTTTTGGGGGATATAGAGGAGCTGTGGGTTGTATGGGTGCCAAAACAAGCTAATTACAGTCATTTTTTGTTTTATGCAAGTGCACAAATTGGCTTCACCATACCATCTTGTTTCTATTGAAAGGAGAGAGAGAGAGAGAGGAACATCTATGAAAGACCAAAATCTCTCTTTTTTAATCCCTCTCTTCAACAAATTGCTTTTCTTCTTCTTGTTATTTCTACAACAAACTAAAAACTCTCTTTTTTTCTTTTTTTGTGTGTGTGTGTGTGTGTGTGTGTGTGTGTGTGTGTGTGTGTGTGTGTGTGTGTGTGTGTGTGTGTGTGTGTGTGTGTGTGTGTGTGTGTGTGTGTGTGTGTGTGTGTGTGTGTGTGTGTGTGTGTGTGTGTGTGTGTGTGTGTGTGTGTGTGTGTGTGTGTGTGTGTGTGTGTGTGTGTGTGTGTGTGTGTGTGTGTGTGTGTGTGTGTGTGTGTGTGTGTGTGTGTGTGTGTGTGTGTGTGTGTGTGTGTGTGTGTGTGTGTGTGTGTGTGTGTGTGTGTGTGTGTGTGTGTGTGTGTGTGTGTGTGTGTGAGCACACGTGTGCATGTGCTAGTGCAAGGGGAGATGTGCAAACAATTTAATTTACATTATGCACTTCACTCATTGCTCCCCAATGAGCAAAGATCTCAAAGTTTCTAGTAGTCATGACCCTTACGTCATCAATCTACTCTCTCTCTCTCTCTCTCTCTCTCTCTCTCTCTCTCTCTCTCTCTCTCTCTCTCTCTCTCTCTCTCTCTCTCTCTCTCTCTCTCTCTCTCTCTCTCTCTCTCTCTCTCTCTCTCTCTCTCTCTCTCTCTCTCATACTTGTGCTGGCTATAATGGTTCGGCCAAAAATTGATATTTTTAGACCAAACCTACTATGATGGGCTTGTGAAGCTCATGAGGCATGTCTCACTTGCTTCACATTGTTTCTTAGAAAGTGGAAGTAGTAATGCTCACAAAATTCACACACACACACAGGGAATTTGCTACTAACACTTTGCTTCATATGATGATACACTTTGCAAACTACAACAAGTGAAAGTTATTACATGTATAATAATCAAGCACAATTTATGTGAAACACATAGATCATACAATTGTGAATGGAAGGTGAGACTTGTTTAATGAAAGGAAGGAAATTTTCAATCATATTATTAATTGCCACCCATGTGTATGGATAGCATTACAACATGAATAACTAATTTTTTTGAAATAGAGGAAAGCCAAGATTTAGAACTAAGACCAAAGTGAGTAGTAGAAAATCAAATATATGTAACTAAGAGTGCCATCCTAAGCAATGCATCTCAAATTTAGTTTTAACCCTTGCACACAAATATGCATCTAGGCATGTATGCACACACAAAGAGTCAATTTTTCACATCGACCCAAAAGACTCCATAACTCTAGACTACTCTAGAAATCAATTCATGATTATTCAAGACAACCATTACATTCCAATACAACATTTCTCGATTAGAAATTTTGATCCCAAAAAAGGGGTACTTAAGGAAATTTAGTAAAAGAGACCAAGTCATGTTTGAACCATCGAGGTTCATTCAACAAAGAAGACCATCCAAGCCAAGCCCATGGGAGGAATATCTACATTAACAATTTTGTAACTTGTAAGTGGGGAATCTCACTTGCCAAACTGCACAAATACATGGTTGAGCTAGAGAAGGAGGTGGGTGTTAAGGTGACTAGCTATAAGAAGATTGAAAACGAAGTAAAAGAAATGATGATATGAGTGCAAGAGGAGTTAAAAAAGGGAAATAAAAACAAGGAATTAACAAGATAAACAAGGTTTGATAAGCACTATTTTTTAAGTAGTCAATGTAGCTTATGAAGATTAAAAGAAGTAAAGGAAATGACCATATGAGTGGAGATACAAATGGAAATAGAAAAAAGGAAGTAAAAAGTTCAATGAGATACTACAACTACTTTTTTAGTAGTGAATGGAGTTATATTGCAAAACAACATTGAATCCTATGCACCTCTAGAACATGTGCCTAATAGATGGTATGAAACAACATGAGAAACTAGATGGTGAAGACTGCCATGAAAGTCAAGCATCAGATATGCTAGAGACCAAACTAAGGCCAATATTGGAAAAGAAATCGCTCAATTAGGTGACACCATGGAAATCACCAAGCAAGGGAATATTCACACAGCATTTTTAAAGAACTTTAGGAAGAATATGAACTCTCTTTTGGTCCTTTTAGTCATCCCCCCCCCCCCCAAAAAAGAAAAGAGAAGAGAAAAATGCTAAAATAAACCTCTTCTCTCTCCAACTTTCTCTCTTTTTTGCATTTTTAATCATATCCATAAACATTTACTCAAATTCTTTATCTCTCCTCATTCAATATCCTTTTTAAATGAAGTCTTATATTCTAATATACATCAATTATGGGAGTATGATGATTGGTATTCAATGCCAAATGGTCATAGATGTGGTGTAATTCATTTTTAAATAGAAAATGAAAAAATAAAAAATGCATGTGTTCCTTTTAAGATTTTTTGGGGATTGTTTATATGTTAGCATCAAGTTAAGAAACAAAAATCTTGGTGAATTTTCACATGTTTTTGTAAATATTTGGAGGTAATTTTGAACTTTCTAAAATTTGAATACACTTCAACATCTCTTCCCTCTTACTCCATTCCAGTTCTCTCAAATCTTTATTGTATCATGTTCGATATGCCTATCCCATCTACCTTCGCATACTCAACTATCTCATTTCCTTTGATCTCTCTTATATATTTCACTTTGGTCATTCCATAAACCAACAATCACTCAACTATTTTATATAAACCCATTGGCATCTCTCCAACTTGAGCTTAGATTCAATCAATAATATGAGTAATGAGAAAGACGAACTTGTGCATTGAGCTAGAGGATGAATATGCACCTTTGTTCAAGAGAAAACAATGTGCCCATATTGATCCTCAAATTTTACATAAGTACAGGGAGATGGTGTTGAAGCATATAGATTGCATCTGTGTATGTTCTTGTGCAAGAAACATGGCTAGTAGCTAAAAGAAGCTTCCATTCAAAGCCATGTATCATGTTTATCACAATGAAGCATCTACTATCTCAAATTTACACTTTGATAATGGTACTTCTCAACCTAACTTATCATCCTCAAGCTAGCTCCAAAGGATCCTCCTCAATATCTCTACAAAAAACATAGGTGCAAAGTAAGTACAATGGCCCGAGGAGAATCAATAAGTACCAATGCTCTTTTAATCTAATCATTCCAAAGCCTAGCTTCTCAAGAATTTTACGTGAGATTATGTGAGACCTCTATCAAAAATTAAGTAGAAGGTGGTTTCTACCATAGGGACAAGACATATAATTGAATTTTTTAATTGACTTAAATGGGTGATGCTCAACATTATTCGTACATGAAAAGTCAGTGTAATCCCTAAGGATTTTCAACTTGTAAGGAATCTTCAAATAGTGATAAGTGCATTCATTTGAAATGTGTGACTTCAACCAACTATGAAAATGTTGTACTATCTTAAAAGTTTGAATGAAGCAAGTTTTTGCTTTCAAACTTAACTCTCAACTTTGATCCAAGTCTTGTTTTTGTATTTTGCTACTTGACTACATTATCTCTTAAATTGTTGATGTCATGTACCTAAGTTTTCCCTCAAACATCAAGTTTTCAAGACATTTTCTAACTTGGGATCTAGTCGTAATCATGTCACACAATAGCACAATGGCATCCAAGCATTAGAGGGAATATGGACTCAAAAAGGGCCTCGTAAGGAATCGATCAGGAATCCTCAATCTTGGATTAGTCTCTCTTCAATTATCATCATTGTATGTCTTTTTGTTCCCTGGGCCCCCTAAATTCCTAGGCTCCATACGCTTTTTATGGTGGACCCTACCTAGAAAGAAGGGGACTCTCCCTTTCTTTTCACCGTAGTAACTAGCACTTCTCATCCTCCAAGTTGAGACCACCACTCTTCCAAAAGTGCCACATCAACAACTCAAATTTTTTTTACCCCAAAAATGACTTTTTAAAACTTTTCACAAAAATTAGGTTTTTTCTCAAAAGATACCCAATCATATTGCAAGTTGAAATAGTCATTTTCTATATAGTTTTTTGCATTAAAGGCCCTATAAATCAATTCATCCTCTAAGAAGGGACCACCACTCTTCCAAAAGGGCCACATTAGCAACTCAAATTTATTTGTGTCCCTAAAAATGGATTTTTAAATATTTTCCAATAAAAATAGATTTATTTTTCTCAAAAGGCATCCAATCATATTGCAAGTTAAAATACTCATTTTCTATACACTTTTTTGCATTGAAGGCCCTCCAAATCAGCTCATACTTTTTAATACCTACACATGTGATACCTAGGACCCTACAAAGGTAGTTACATACCTACTTTATACTCCACTACGCCTCTTAATTACCACATCAATAGGGCAGACTAATTTTGCTCCCCAAAAGTGACTTTTCTCTTCCTTCTCAAAACATGGTCTTTTCAATCTCTAGTAGTGCCTAATCATATTATATATACATCTAAGTATTTTTCATGCTCTCTTTTTTCCTCTAGCCCTTCCAAATCAATATTATACCATAAAAACTCAATCTACTCCATTTTCTCTCTTGCTTTAATGAAACATGTTAGGGATAATATAAGCAATCATAAGAGGGATGTGGATTTGTATGTTTGTATAGATGAATAGTATGCCATTGCAAAGTCCTTTTATAGCAAGCATGGGCTAGATGCAAATAACTGCTTTCCAATATGGTTTAGAGAGAAAGAAAATATTAATATTTGGGTGGATGGTTCCTTGTATCCTAATAATCCTAACACTAGGTTAAATCCACCTTTAAATTCTTCATTGCTCACTTTTGTCAGGGATGGTGAAAATGGTCTACTAAGTTATTGCAAATGCTTAGAATATTCATATGCCTCAATATTATCAATCAATGTTATATAGCATTCATCGATATTTTTTACAATATTAGGGTCCTTTAAATGTGTTGTAAAAACCCCTACAAGATCAACAAATCAAAGTGCAAAAGCTTGAAGAAGAATTGAAGCAATATAAAGACAAGGGACAAGACATGGCAAAGGACACACAGAGAAATTTAACCTTGGAGGATAATAATGCTTCATTAAAATTGTTTTTTGAGAAAATGGAGAAGGATAAGAACATTATAAGAGCAAAGTTTCAAATGTGTAAGCAAACTCCCAAAAGTTCTAAAAAAAGAAAACATTGATTACTTCCATGGATGGTAGAGCATAGGAAAGACGTATGCAAGCATTAAGATTCATCATTTTCTATTAAAATTCAATCTAAATCTACTTTATTCCCTAAAAATATCTATTTTTTCTCAAGAATTTTTTCAATGATTTTAGAGGCCAAGGTGAGGGTCAACAAATGGAGATTCTCAAGGCATTCTTAAACTACAAGCACTTGATTGAAATTTTCAAAGACCTCAACATCGAGCCCTCTAGCTTCGTGCTTTGAATGAGGTTCTCACATATGTTATTAATATTTTATCTATGCAAGGAGTTCAAATATCATGTGATACAACCAAGGTTAGTCAATCACACTATGAGGCCATATACGGTATGATAGCAGCTATTGGCTCATGGCAAAATAAAGCACGTGAATTTGTCTCATTCATTTCAACTGAGAGCTATAAGACAAGTATGAAATATATCCATTGCTAGTTCAATAAGAGAGTATTTTTTTTATCACAAATAGAATGGAAGTGGAGAGAACTAAAGCTAGAAAGATTTACTATGTTCAACAATATTTTTGTTAACCTAGCTAAGTTGTAATGTGCCATGGTTCGTTTCTACAAGGTGCACTACTTGGAAGTATTAACTTGTCCTAATCTAACATTATGGATTCAATATAGTACACTTATTTCTCCTACATTCCTACCAAATATGATTGCCAGGTTTTGTTTCAACCTTGGAATTTGTTATCAAGCTTGATGAATGTCAAATCATAAAGGGACGCAAGTTGGAGAGGGTGGGCCTTACATTGATTAATTATGCCATGGCCTATGCAAAAGATAACACGCTCGTCCAGCCACTTAGTATGTTGTCAAAAAAGGAAATTTGGTGGGCTAACAATGGCCAAAGTATCTAAGGAGGCCCATAATGTTCTCTCTTGGTCTTCCAATGTACTCCATATCCAAATATAATTTGAAAGCAAACAAGTGGCAAGAAGCTCTACATGGAAGAAGTTAGAGAATCAACATTAATTAGTACTTGGGCAATGAAGACTCTAAATTATATGTTCAATTGTGATACTAAGGTATCAGCATCATTGCCTTGTCCATTTTTCATGAAAATAAACAATTCTTCTAAGGCCATAGATAATGTTGCGTGGAAAGGAGGAGCACTGGTCTACAATAGAAAGGCACCACCAAATAGGACATGTGTCAAGGTGAATTGAAAATCCATATTTCCTATTAACATTGAGAATGTCTATTTTTGCACTTTGCATTGCCTCATGGTATATTTGACAAGTTATTAAATTTGCATATCAATTATGTATATACAATGAAGCCTCCCTCTAAACGTGAAGCAGCTATTGAGAATGTCAATGAGCTATTAAATTCATTAGCTATACATGGAGGCAAGGTAAAGATTAAAAAGGACTAGAAAACATCATGCCTGACTTATGAAAGTAGCACATAAAATATCAATGAGTGGAATGAAGTCAAAGAGATTCTTGAGCAATATGACTGGCAAGCCATCAAAGTTAAAGTGGGAGATGTGGAAATATGTATGCAAATGTAGTAGAGATTTGAAAAGAGACCCTAGTCTTAAGAATCTCCGAGCAAAAGTTTTTGACATTCTTTTTTATAAACTAGTGTGTATAATACTAAAACTATCAAGAGATCGTTCCAATCAAGCTAAATTTTATACAATGGTCAATGATTTTACAAAGCTAGTTGTCAATGCATGGGGAGAAACCAACATCACCCACTACATGGTACACCAACTCTACTACTTGCATGTTCTTAAATATTTCAACACCTTGACCTTCCAAATGTAATAGCAATTCTCCATACCTTTACAGAACATATTATATGCTCATGGATCATATTTTTTGGAGAAATATGGGCCTTTGAAGTGTGGAGCATCAAAGTGTGGAGAATTCTTATTTTTGGGCTTGTGGTGCATATTTCAATAGCACTTGTCATAGTGGTGGTCGCGTCAAAAAAAGCTACCTTTGTAGAAATGTTAAATTGGTTTTATAGGTGCACCTTCAATTGCTCCATCACATTGGAGAATGCTAAGGCTACCACATTGGCTAAATCTCTCAAGCAACAAATCCACGTGCATAATAGAAAAAAGTAGTAAAACACATCTGCAATGAATACACATGCAACATGGCGCATGACAAGGCAAAGGGAAGGATCAAAATGGGCACATATATAAAACCATGTGTGAACCTCCCTTAAACCCTAATAGTATATTTCATATAAATAGAGTTCTTTCAGCTCATTTCCTATTTCATACTTTTGTTGTTGTCTTCTCTTCTAATCACCTCATGGCCTGCACCAAGCAAACTACATGATGGCATCCCCTACCAGGCCAAGACCAAGGGCAAGTTTTCACTTCTCCACTGTGGCAAGGCAAAGAGATCCCCAATTTCATCTAACGAGATGACTCCAATAACAACACAACCTTGTCGTTTCCATGTCCTACCCCCCCTTCCCCCTACAAATCAATCCAATGGCTCAAAGACCCTCCCTCAAGCGGCCTTGGAGACTTTGAAAAGAGCTGGTGAGCAAAAGGACTCTTCAAAAGAGGAAGAAGCAAGCAAGGATATGAAAGCTAACAAGAATGAGCCAGAGAATAATGAGGGTGATGCCTCTATGGATAAGAAAGGTGGAAAAAATGATGACAAGGGAAACATTGATGACAACATCAATAAGCCCTAGGACAAGATAGATCACAGAGGCTAGTGAAGATGCAACCGAGGGACACTCAATAGGTGGTAAGGGCTCCATGAGATGCCTCAAGCTAAAAATGAAGTGAGCTAGACAACTTCCTCCTATTTCTCTAGTACCCCTCCTCCCCACTCTAGAACCAACCCCTACCGAGCAACCCGCACCTAAGCCTCGACCCCAAGCCCAACAAGCAAAAGGATGGCAACCATGGTTGTGAGGCCCCCAACCAAACGAGTCGTAGGGGAAAAAGCTTAAGTGGAGTGAGAACTATCACCTAGCAACTCTTAGGGAGATCCACAAGTACCAGAAGAGCACGAACCTGCTGATCAAGAAAGTGCCCTTTGCACACTTAGTGAAGGAAATGCTTCACTCTTACAAATATCAATTCCACATGCAAGAGATTACAGTGGTGCCTATCTAGGAAGTTGCAAAAGCATATCTTATCACCCTTTTTGAGGATGCATATTAGTATGCAATTCATGCCAAGAAGGTGGCTATCATGCAAAGAGACATGCAAGTAGCTAGATGGATAAGAGGGAAGAGAGATTAGAGCTACCAAATGCCTAGAGTTTTTGCAACACACGATAATGTAATGTACTTTGTGAACTTTGATATGTAATGAAAAACCTTTGCTTTTTATTATGCCGTGGGTGTCTCGTATTGTATTTGTGCATGATTGTGTAATGATTAAATTTGTAATATCAATGGAAAAATCGACAATTAAGTAGAACGAGCAATCGATTATCTAAGGTAACTGTCTAGTTAACATGTTTGCTTTGCTAAATTATAAGTTAGCATGCATCATACAAGTGATGAAGTATTGGAAATAAAAATTAACATTTTCAATCAAGATTTTGTGGTTTAATAGGCTAGAGTGATCGTCCTACCCATTCACATGTTGTGGCATCCAAGGCATCCTACACTACTCAGATCACCATTTTTTTTGGCATTTTTGGGCTTTTTGAACCAAAACTAAGTAGTATAGTCTATCAAGCCAAAAAAATTATCTATAAATTTTTTTATTATATTTTTTGTATCTATCGTACTCTAAAAATATTAACACTAATATCACGTAACGTTGATTTGTAAAATATTTCAATCTTATCACAGTTGAATACAAAAAAATAAAAAATATTCTTGAGAGAGAGATTGCAAGAAAAATATATCTGTATTGTAGTGCAAAGCACAAAGAGCTTTTTATTTACAGAGCTATGCTTAGAATCTTAAGGCTCAATACAAGTTTTTGGCCATTTTTAGGTGCCTAATTTTCTCATGGAGTTGCTTCCATCTCTTCTTGGCCTCTAGCAACAACCCTACCTTGATGCTCTTCTACATGGCGGCCTATTGGCTGGTTCCTATGGCTTTGCCAATCCCCATGGCCTGTATATTCTATTGCACAAGCATGTACCAAAAATGTGCTTAATCAACTTCCTTTTAACAATAAGGATCTTGTGCAAATTAGAAGTGATGGTTGATGCACACATCACTTTTGATAGGGCCTTCAGGATAGAGAGTTGAGCCTTTCTATCTAGGGTGAATGTGGCATGGATAATGGCTATGTCAATAATGGGGATCCAACCAATGTAGTGCCCTATCGAGGCATCCTTCTTGAATGCTCTCTGGCCCTTCTAGCAACTTACAAAATCATCGATGTCTAGCACAGCCTACATTGACATGAAGTTAGCTAAAAATAGTATATACATTAAAATAAAGTGTCTAGATAGACTACCGATACACTTACTTCATGCTTGCCACATCGACATAAATCTTTGAGGGCCTGGTCAAGTCCACACTTGACATAGACTCATCTATCAAGGGTGCTTTATTGCTTTTCCAAGGGCACTTGTCCTACCACCAAGCTAGCCTATACTACCTCAAACTCTTGGCTACCAATAGCTCATGGTGTGCTCTACCAAGTCCATAACATCTCCAAGAGCTATGAGTGCATCATCTATGTCTTTGAGCTTCGGGTTGTACTCCACATGTAGATCATAAAACATAAGGGGAAAGTCATTGCAATTTCTAGTATCGCAACAACAGCTCATCCTCTCTCGCTCCAAAAAAATTATCCACATCATGGAGAAACATGAATTCTTTATCATCAATAAAGACTTCACTCATGCTATCTATGTGATAGTCTACATCAACGGTAGAGGGTGCGGCCTCTTGCTCACCTAAGCCACCTCCCAAGGTGTTATCCATAATAATTATAGCGCTATCGACCATAGGGACTAGAGCTTTTACCTCTTCTATAGCCTCTGCTTCCTCTCTGGCATTGTTCCCATTAATGAAGGCTTTGAATTAGGAACATCCTTCAACAAGCCTCCCACATGCTCTTCAGTATCCATTGTGACTACAGGAGGGTCCTCACCTTCAGTGAGTAAAAAAACAAAGGTGGAAGTCCATGAGATAGTCAATGCAATGCTGATCAAAGTTGTATTCATTGGCATGTCGAGGAATAAGGGGCTTGAAGTAGGTGGGGTGAGATTTGCACAAAAACAACCTAGTTGTTTGTGAAATGCCTCCGTGCCATTGATGTACTTCAGGAGATTTCATGGCACCCATTCCTCATTGGAATCCTTGAACCACCCCATGGTTTACTTAGGCCCGTTACACACCGGTCCGCGGCCGCCCACGAATACTAAATCCGGCCAATGAGAAGGTCGGATTTCTAAAAGAGGGCGCCCCCCTCTTACACACACATGGCGCTCGGCACGTCGTCTTCAATGCTCCCCCCCGTCCCCTTTCTGCGTTCCGCAGGGCGGGGGAGCTCCCCCGTCCTGTTCCGTCCTCGCCTTCTCTGGTCCATCGCGATTGGCCGGAGCTCCTCTGTTGGTCCCATGGTGGGCTCCAGGACAGAGTGGGCTCCAGGAACCATCCCCGTTGTGCTGTAGGAGCCCGTTCCCGTTGTAGGTTTCCATTGCAGCAGCCCGTTTCCGTTGCTGCCGCCATGCTCATCTGACAGAGAGCTCTCTGTTTTTTGCCGTGGACATGGGCTCCAGGTAGGTGCACCCTGTGGCCATTGACACACAGGGAGCCGTTGATACACAGGAGCTTCCCTGTGTTGCCCGTTTCACCACATGCATAAATGTATACATCGTGAAGGTTCATCTCTCTGTATTTTTCTGGATTCATCATCCCTCTCTTTGCATGAAAATGTTCACATCATGAAGGTGGGAAGGCATATTTCAATCTGATGCATCCAGCCAGGTCTCTCTCTCTTCCAGAAACCAGTTCAAGGTTTAATCATGGCCAGCTGCTTGCATGTAATTTAACCAGTTCAGAGTTTGATCATGGCCAATTTCTTGCATGTAATTTGTAGGCTTCGCAGGTGATTCGCAAGCTTCAACCGAGGGTTTTCTCATATCTCTGGCTCGAAGGCAGAGGTCTTTATCAGATCGGTACTTCACAACATTCATAGGTATGCTCTCTCTCTCTCTCTCTCTTTGATTGCCCTGGTAATCATTAGTTATGATAAGAGCATTAGTTATAAGGAAGGTATGATATATAAAAAATAAAACAAGGCACAAGGAATCTATAGATTGTGTAAGTCGGATGTTGAAAATGCCTTTGACATATCCATTTTGTCTATAAGATAGCACTTAGGGCTTTTAAGAAAATATGAACTACCTTGAAGGCTGAGGACATCTTTACACACATAATGTTTTGTAACACTCGAGAAGTAGAACTTAATATTTGATGAATACATGCCTTCTCATTGGCCGGATTTAGTATTCGTGGGCGGCCGCGGACCGGTGTGTAACGGGCCTAAGATTTGATGAATACATACCTTCAGCACTCAACCCATACTCAAACCACTAGGCTATAACCCCATTGGCTCTCTTGTCCTTGAGAACCACTAGGTTACAACCCCATTTACAATCTTAAGTGTAAAAGGGTATGGGCTTGAATGGGGTACACACTAGTTATCCATATATAAAAGGGTATACTTTAAGTGCATGTGGCTCTCGGGTTAAGAGTATCTATATGAAGTCTCGAGTGATCGTCACTCGAGTCAAGAGCTATCCTACTATTTTGGTGGACTTGAGTTGAGCACTTTAGAGATGTTCACTTGAGCACATGACTTGATTGTGTTGTGGCTCCTCTTATCTATGGTAGTACTCACACCCTACAAGAAAAATGTGCTCTCTTCTTGCCTTTTGCTTGATTGGTCTATGTGTGCGAAGAGGAAGAAACATTAATTTCTTTTGGATTCTATGCCATTGCACGTAATGGGTGTAATTAAACTTTAAGTTAAATTACTCGAGCAGTAAATATGATGGTGATTGTGCAAAGGTTGTGGTTATACGGACAAGTAGTGGTTGTATGGCCTTAATTATTCTTTATTGGAAGTAGTGACTGTTATTGGGTTGAAACATGATTCACTAGGTACTTGGGCTAAATTACTTGGCCTTAATTACGTTGCGATGAATCCTTTCTTAGTTCCGCTATATATGTTTGGCATCTATTACAGGTTGACAATGGCTAAAACATCTTGTCTATTTGTACATCCCATCATTTTGTTTGAATCAATGTATATGTATAACGTTTCCTTTTCTTTATTGTTCTTTAACCATATTGTTTGATATATGTTCATCGTTGCAACGAATCCTTTTTTAGTTCCGCTATATATGTTTGGCATCTATTGCAGGTTGACAATGGCTAAAACATCTTGTCTATACATACATCCCATCATTTTGTTTGAATGAATGCATGTGTATAACATTTCCTTTTCTTTATTGTTCTTTAACCATATTGTTTGATATATGTTCATCATTGCAATAAATCCTTTCTTAGTTCCGCTATATATGTTTGGCATCTGTTACAGGTTGACAATGGCTAAAACTTCTTGTCTATACATACATCCCATCATTTTGTTTGAGTCAGTGTATATGTATAACATTTCATTTTCTTTATTGAAATCAATTATTGAAATGTAAATTTAAAAAAATGGAGTGCATTATGTGAAGAACAATAAACTTGTCTATACCTCACAATCAATTATTGAAATGTAAATTAAAAAAATGGAGTGCATTATGTAAAGAACAATAAACTTGTTTGTCCATTCACATAGTGTAAATGATGAATCAATTTTCATGCGTAAGGTGGACGATTGGAATGGATTCTCAAGAGAGCACTCCCATGGAAGAGTATCACCAGTTCGTGTCTCAAATGAGCCAAGATGCAATATCCAATAATGACTTCATGTATTTTTCGAGCCAAAGTGTGGGTGTTCCAAACCACATGCAAACCCACACCGCCATTGGCAATATCCCTGTAAATGTGTTTCCAAACCGCCCTCCTTTGATCAATCCTCGTCCTCCTCAATTCGTACCTTTCCAACGACCAAGACAATTAGGTATAGAGAGACCCACAACAGTACACAATAATGTATTTCTTCGTCCAGTTGCACATAGTCCTCAACATGGTCTCTCAACACCACGACAACAAGAACCACAAGCAATAAGTTCTTGTGATGCCAACCAAGACTCATGTGAAGAGGTTGACTTGGTTCAGGCTCAAGAACCAATGGTTCCATCTTCTGAGAATGCCACCAAACAACGTCCACGACGAACATCATCGGAGTCTGATGCTCCTAAACCTCCTAAACCAAAGAGGGCGCGGAAAAGAAAGAATCAAAACGACGGTCTTGAGACACAAGATCATACAATAGCCACAAAAAAACCATTTGCGCAATGGAAGGATGCATGGACAGTACAACTCATTCACATCCGAGGATCCATGAGCGTGGAGTTCTCAAAGCCACCGAAGCAAGAAGTGGATATATGGTCCAAGGTTGCCACCCAGCTAGCATCGCTATTTCCAAAGTTTGACAAAGATGGTGAGGCATGCAGAAAACGTTGGGGACGTGTTTATGAGTCATACAGAAAGGATAAGGCCCACAATGCCATATCAGGCAATGATCGCAGAATCATTTGTCAGTGGTATGATATTGTGGATGAATATATGTGGAATCGTGCCAATGTTGTTAGCGATGCACATGCCTCTTCTGTTGGTGGGTTGTCTTCATCAGAAGACAACAATACATCAGTCTCCAATGATCAAGGTGACCACACCCAAGAAGACATTGGCTCCAATGAGCCTTCGAAGATCGTGCATGATCAAACAACCAACCAAGGAGCACGCAATAAAAAGGGTAGAAAGATAGAGGAGTCTCTCAGTGACATGGCTACCACCACCCGATCAATGTTAGCCAACCAAAAATCAAACCTTGAGGAAAAAAAAACATTTGAAGAGCGCAAGCTTGTTATCATGGACACACTTGCCTCCTCAGTATCTGGTCTATTAGATGTAATCAAAAGTCTTAAAAAGGAATGATGAATTCAACTGTAGATGAATTTCGAACTTTTTAAAAAACAAGTTTTTTATTCTGCCTTCACATCTCTCTTCAAGTGTCTCATAAGGTTTCGTCTAATATTTTGACAGGTGAATGGACGACGAAAGTCTTTTGATAATGTGTGTCATCGGTGTTGTAGTCGTTGTCATAGCAATGTTTCAACTTTTGTTGAGTGATTTGGATGACGGGGACGATGATAGCATGCTATTGCATACTTTGATGGAGTGCATGGCTCGAGGTTACGTTGCACGTCGAGCCAGGATAGGTCAGCGAAGGCACGATCGACGGTCATGTTGGGCTTATCAAAGACCACAAACTTTTATGGAGCAGGGGCTCATGGGGAGTTATACAAACCGAATGTTTAAAAGCAGGTTACGAGTTAGCAGGAGTACATTTGAATATCTCGTCGCGAAATTAGCACCACAAATGCGACGCAAGAATACGAACTATAGAAGGGCAGTACCTGTGGAGAAGCGGGTCTGTGTCGCTCTGTATCGCTTGGCAAGCGGCTCAAGTTTGGGACTAATAGCCGATTTATACGGAGTCTCAACTTCGTTTACACAACTGGCTGTTTTGGACTTTTGCGATGCACGGGGTGCTTCTGGGTTGCATAGTATGTATGTAAAGTGGCCTTCCCCACAACAAATGCAAAAATATGCTGGTGCATTTCAAGCCCTTCGAGGCATACCATATGTTATTGGTGCAATAGATGGTAGTCATATACCCATAATTGCCCCAAGGGAGAACCATGAAGATTATTTTAATAGGAAGGGCTTCCACTCTATTATTCTACAGATAAGCGTGGCTGCCAATTGTGTTGTTTGGGACTATGACGTTGGCTGGGCAGGTTCTATGCACGATTGGAATGTTTTTCAACGTTCAGAACTAGGAAAACGATGCACAAACAAAGCTCTGGGACAATACTGTCTACTAGGCGATTGTGCTTATCCTGCACGCTTTTGGATGCTTCCTCCTTTCAAGGGTAGTAAGGATGGGCTATCTCTGGAACGTTATTATTGGAATTACATACAATCAAGTACTCGTATGCCAGTTGAAAGGGCATTTGGCATCCTTAAAGCACGATTTCGTATATTGTTAAAGAGATGTGACATGCTTTTACAAAATGTCCCAAAGATGGTGGCAGCATGCATTGTTCTACATAATATATGCATTGTGCATGGAGATGGTTTTGATGATGCATGGATACATGAAGCGACAGCAGAACTTGATAGAGAAAGTAATGCGGCTCATCAAGACATGGACCAGCAAAATAGTTTGAGGAATGGATTAGCGGAGGTTGCTATGCTAACTAACACAGGTACCACACAAGCAATACAAAGAGCTCAAGCAGCAGAGCCAACACAAGAGGCAATCCATCTTGGGGGGGCATCTCGAAGAGATAACATTGCTCGAGCCATGTATCAAGAGAGGGAGAGCGCAAATGTGAGAACAATATTTGGTGATTCTGACTCTGCGGAGGAGATGGACGACGAAGACAATGGTGAGTAAACACAATCACATCCAAGTAAGTAATTTTCAGCCATCCTTGCATGTTTTTTTTAAGTTTTCTGTCATCCTTGCATCTGCAGCGCAGGTGGAAAGGTGGAAAGAGGGGTGGTGTGCTAAAAAAATTTCCCTCTTTCCACCTTTCCGCAGAGAGCTCGGTAGAGCCATGCCTCAACAACATGGCGAAGGGGTTCAACTCCCCTGCTCTCTTGGAAGCGAGTGAGCTTCCAAAAACATGAATAGTAGTCACCATAGAAACAAATATATTGGCGCAGAAAGCAACGACGCAATAAGGTCATAATCTTGGAGTTCTTTGGTAGGAAAAACCTCAGATTCATGTTTTCAGTTTTTTTGGTGACTTTTTTTAAAGGTTTATTAGTCGATTTAAAGTGTTTAATCAAGCATTCTAAAAATAATTATTATGAGAATGATGATCAACATTCGTAGCGCCCCTTCATTCTCACATACAATTCAGGAAGTGTCCGCTGGTAGGTGGTGGCCGGTGTGTAAACTATTGTGGACGGAAGATGGACGGACACTTATTGATAACGAAAAGTGTCCACTGCCCAGTGTGTAAGCAGGTGGCAGACAGGTGACCGCCCAAGTCAAATTTTCCTGTGCCCACAAACTGGGCACAGATTGGGCGGGCAATGGCGGTGTGTAACCACCCTTAGATAAGTATGTGTTCATGTACTCAATAGAGTATTGCAAGCTTGGACCATGCCACAATACCATACCATAGTACTTGATATTGGAACAAAAATTTGTAAAGATCTAATCTCCCTGTGAATTTTGTGCCATGAAGGAATTGCATAAAGCTATTAAGAGTGTGATCTGTCATGGAAGAAGGGGTGTAGGAGGCAAGTCCAAGGGTGCTTGGGAGATGAGAAGTGGTTGGAGAGTTGAAAAATGAAAATAAGACCAAGTGAATGGTTTTTATAGGTCATGGACTTAAAGATTTAGTTTTTAAGAATCCATTAAATTTTTATAGAGTTTTGAAAAGTTTTAAAAATCACAAAACGATCCAAAATATAGAATGTTAGAGAATCTAAAATATGTATAAATAATCCAAAATATAGAACGTTAGAGAATCTAAAATATGTATGAACAATCCAAAACATAGAATGGCAAAGAATCTAAAATATGTATAAATCATTAAAAAATGAAATCCCTTGATCTATTCATTGTTAACTTTTTACACATCATTTTGCACGCAAATTCTAACTTATTATTATAGAGTACTCAATAACATATAATTCTTATCTATTATTTTGCCCATCTGAAATTTAAAAAAATAGGATTTGAAATACTATGTCCCAAGTAAAACAAAATATTCCAATATTAAACAAGCTCACCTTTCTACCACCAATACAGAAGTTAAAGCTCTCTGTATGAACGCTTCCCAAGACAAGATGCTCCGCAAATTTAGGAGACTCCAACAATCACTCGCAGTGATTAACTCGATCATTCCACCTGACATATGAATTTGAATATCAAATGCTTGTCCCATGTCTTTCATGGATTCCAAGGGAATCCATTGTCCTACTTTCTTCATCCAACATTGACAATAAAAGTGCATGTATAATTATGAACATGAAATCAAGTAACGAAAGGTAACACTAGAGACCACCACTCTACACAAAAAGATATCACATTTGTGCACCCCACCAACTTCATTCCGTTCTTCAAAATTAGAATTAAGAAGGTTCTCAATTATGTCCTTACAAATGAACATATAGAGACATTGATGCACATTAGTACTTTTGAATATATATGTAAAAACATGAATTGGTACAAACCAGGAGAGACCCACTGATCTTGAAGCTCTTCCAAATCTCAATGAGTTATGAATCTCATGTATGATCTTCATTTTTAATGTGTGAAGCGTCCACTCATCCAAAATGGACCATTCCAAAGATTTGAGAGGTGGACAAGGAAGTAATTTAAGAGAACCATACAAATCAACTGATGCAGGCACTATATACATGAACTTATAAAAGAAAATCTTATGATGTAAAAGATATTGTGATGATTTTCCAATCATTGTTGAGATTCAGCAATCACACTCACACTGACAGCCTCTTTGTATGGAGCTTCAGGGCCAAGGACATGTAGGCTTACCTATCCCATATGCGCAGTGGTGCCTACTGCAGTTTCCTACTTTCCTATAAAGCATTGTACTTGCTTCCTTTTCTTAATGCAATGATAGTACTCTTTTCTTTCCAGTAAAGTGTCAGTGTCATTGTCCACACACAAGACTGTGTTTATGAGTTCAAGTCTCAATCTTGAAACCTAATTCACTTGTGTGATAGTCAGTGTCTAAGTCATGTCTTCATGAGTCCTCTCTTCACTTTCCGTCCTCCATAACTCTTGCCATGCTCTAGATCCATGTACTTTCACAATCATCACTATCTCACCCACATCCACATGCAGAGCTTTGTATGCCCCCCCAAACAAGCTTCTCAAAGGGTGATCCTCAACAATATTTAAAAGGAAAATGTCTGTGACCAGAGAGGAGGTAAAAACCTCAAAAACAAGTGAGAAGTTAAGAACATAAAAGTAATGACTTATAATTTGAAGGAAAGAATTGTCGAATAGTTTGAGGAGGTAGCTTCAAGTCCTTCACACCATACACATGTTGAACTAATACAACAAGACCACCATCTCAAGCCTTCTGAAACCCGAGCACTTTGCCCCTCCAATGATTTTGTAGTACACCATGACAACAAACTTGATGAGGCCCTATTGCTGAAGGCGGCACATAGACCCATGAATCCTTGTTGAACAATGATCCTTCCCATTTTCTATGTTCATCCTTTGTATTGTGTACATAGACAACAAATATGGAATCACAAGGCTACCTTTGCTAACATGTAGATGCCATTGGAATGGTAATGGAAGGAGGGTTGTGCAGCTATGGCTGTGTGAGCACAAAAATATGAGAAATTTTGTGTAATGGAAGAAAGAAAATTACCACATAAGAAAGAGAAAAGTTGGGTGCTAGGTGGTTGTGATTGGGTGAATATGGGGGCTATGTGGCTATGGCTATGCTCAAAACAAAGAGAGAGGTTGGGTGTTGTGTGGCTATGGCTAGTAGGAAAAGCTGGGGGTTGTGTGGTTATGGTTGTGTGAAGATAGAAAGATGAGAATATTTGTGGAATAATGGAGATAAGAGAATTTCCCTAATGAATAAGATATAAAGATTAGCACAAAGTATCATTATCTAGTTGGTCAAATTAGTTGCTTGGGTGATTAAAATAATACAAAGGTTATATAGCTAATTAATAGTGTAGTATTGATGTCAGAGGTTAAAACTTTACTTAAGAAGAGTTTTTCCAACACCAAAAGTTATTAAAGTTCAAGTTGTAACATTAATCAAAATAGGTTAGCTAGTTAGCTGGTTAGCTATCTTATGTAGTAAATTAGTATCAATAAATTAGAATTGAGGCAAGTTAGTAAGTTAAGTTTCATAATATAAGGTTCTATAAACTTGCATAAACTGAATATATTTCTATCACATTGTAACGCACGGGCTCATATCATCTCTATCTCCCCTATCACAATTATGTCACCTTTCATGGCATAGCTATCTTCGCTAGGGGTGGGTATATTGTAGTTGATTTCAACATGTAAAAAATGTTAAAATTTTCCAAAACTTGTTGCATGCTTTAGAGTCTAAATTGTATAAAATTTCTAAGAATCAATAATTGCAACAATAATTCATCGATTTATCAACCCATACATAGTTTTGAATAGAATATTTATAAAACTACTTAGATATATCAAAATATGACTAAATCTCTCATGTGCACCTTGAAGTGATCAATAGATCACAAATATGTTTCATTTAAAACATGCCAAGAAGGGTTTGGGCCTAAGTCTATTGTATAGACCAAGAAAATGTCTCCAAATGCCAAACTTAGCCAAGCTCTTCATAGCTTTTCTTTTTCATGAAATAAATACATGAGCTATTGGCCACCTTAGGAGTGTGCCTATGAAGTTCCCTTGCATTCCAGTAAAAAATGGAGCTTTATAACCACATGTTCATTCGTGGATCAATGCTCCACCCCTCATGTAACTAAGTAGGTTATTGTTGTCTCTATTTTTATGAGTCCCACCATATGAGGAAAAGGCATAGGGGATTGCCAACCTAGCTTCATATATTTTCAAAGGGGTGCCTGCCCTTGGTCCTCCAAAGAGCAGCCATTACACCAAATACCATGTGTAATTCATGGACCTACTGGATATACATTTTGTGGTTAATCTTAATTGCATGCTTAAAAAACTATACATGCAAGGCTCTATTTATCATATCAATATGTGGCTCATTTTAGTAGCTACATCTATTTAGTGTATCGATTTGTAGCTCATTTTTAGTCACTACAACTACACTTTTATGTATGCATAGCCTTTAGTCTCATATGTTTCTTGTGTGCTATCAAAGCTTCCTAATAGAAGCACCCAATTGGAAAGCATAAGTTATCTATTGTACTCATCTTCAAACATTTTTATTCTCCATATTCTCTATTCATCACTTCCTTTTTTTTTTGCACTCACTGCCATCCTCTTTTCTTACAAATCATACATGTGAAACTGCATTTAAGTGTCTTAAGGTATGAAAGGGTTAATAGTTCATTTTCTTGATTTCTAAGGATCAATAATCGCAATCATAACTCCTGGATCATTAGTCCATGTAAAATTTTGAATATAATATTTTTAAAAATACCTAGCCATATCAAAATGTGACAAAACTTCGTGGATGCACCCATGAGGTGGTCACTAGCTCACCCTTCTTTTTTCATACATAGGCACAAGTCCTTCATGGCATATCTTTTTCATGAAAGAAAATAAGTGAGTTAATGACCACCTCACATGTATGTATGTGAAGTTTTGCTAGGAAAATGACTCCAAATGACATACTTAGGGCCCAAGCCCTTCATGACAATTTTTTTTCATGGAAAAAAATAAAGTGAGCTACTTGTCACCTCACAAGTGCACCTAAGAAGTTATGTCACCTTCTGATCAAAATTAAGGGCTTTACAATCACATGACCAATCGTACATATGAAATTGCATTTAACTACTTTAAGGTATCGAAAGATTAATAGCTCATCCTCCTTCTTGGTGCATTAAAATAAGTTGGCTTAACTGCATATCTAAGTTGAAAGGGTTAATATTGTGCAATTAAACCAACTTAGATGCACATTCTCTGAGAGGTAGTCCATTGGGCAATTTGTATAAATCAACTTAGATATCCATTCTTTGAGCTAGTTCTTAGCTTTATAGAGTTCAATATGTCCTATAAAAACTTTGTCTTTTTATAATGCATAGGTAATAATATTATTATCAAATAAAATATTTACCATGTCTCTTTAGGTAGATTTCAAGGTATGATGACCTTATGCCTTGCATAAATCTTTGTAGAAATCCCTATAGTAAGGAGTTTATCTAACTTAAAGAAATGTAATTCTAAGAAATTGAACTGTATGGATAAGATACTAAGGAAGAATCAGTAAATTAATCAAGATACCTTCTCTATATGTTTTTTATACGAGAGAAGAAAATACCCATTGATTAGTAATCGAAGATAAACCTTACAAATCAACAAAATACCTTACAACTCAATTATGGCTTTGAGAAAAATTAGTACTTTTGTAATCAAACATAAACATCGAAATAGAAACATGCATATATCTACACCTAATACAAAGTACAAATTTGCTTTAAAAGCATCACATTGATCAACATGTTAAATATGACTAGATAATGGTGCAAAATGAGCAACCATTGTAACAAGTAGTCTCTATGACTCAATACATTGCAATAAATGGATAATATACCACATGAGTTACATGGATGGCAGCTACAACAATATGCGTATCTAATTAAACACATTAGGCCAACACTCTAGCTTGTTTATGGCCCTTAATATACCATGATAGTTACATGAATGGTAGCCAAATGGCATCCAAAACCAAAGAGACACATTAGACTAACACTTTGGTTGATTTGTGACTAGATAATGGTGCAAAAGAGCAACCGTTGTAAAAAATAGCCTCTAATCTGACTCGATACATCACAATACATGGATAATATACCACATGAGTTATATGGATGGCAGCCAAACAGCATGCATATCCAAATGAGCACATTAGGTTTTTTAGCTAATTTATGACTCTTAATATACCATGATAGTTGCATGAATGATAGGTGAATGGCATGCAAAACCAAATAGACACATTAGGCCAACATTTTGGATGATTTGCTACTAGATAATGGTGCAAAAGAGCAAGATTTGAATAAATACATTAGGCCAACACTTACCTAATTTATGGCCCTTAACTTCCAGTTGACTTGGTGTCTCTAGCAAAGGAAAAAGTAACCACAACAAAGAAGATTATCTTCACAAGAGTTTTATGCTTCAACATTACCTTGTATTATACCTACATATTGTTAAACCAAGCACTTCAATACAAAGTAAAATAAGTAACCATTAAGAAATAATTGATCAATCACAAAACGATAAATCTACCTTTAAGGAAATAGGCATGAAGAGAAGGTGGGATCTTTGCCTTGTTGCCTAGAGTCGATTGGTGCAAAAAGAATAAATTCTAGAGTCATTGTTATTACTCAAAAAACTCAATTCTCTTATATGACACATCAAAGCCCAATGAAAAAGTGATAAAGAAGTTTAAATAAAGATTAAGCTATTTCCTCTTAGCATCAATCTCTAAATCAATCCAAGAATTGGTAGGATAATGAATGAGGAGGAGAAGTTTTCCCTTATTAATAATATTCAATAATATCAAGCTCTTTCCTCTTAGCATCAATCTATAAATCAATCCAAGAATTGCTAGGATAATGAATGATGAGGAGAAGTTTTCCCTTATCAATAACAACAATAATATTCACCACAACAAAGATACTCCTTAAGATGGGTAAAAGCTTCTTTGTGACATTGTATTGCATGTGCACTGTATAAGTCAAATACTTGACTAGAAACCCAAAAATGGTAATCAAATCCTAAAGCTTCATCATTAGGAAGTGAAAACCTACGCATACAAAGATATGGAAAGGAGAAAAGAAATACTTTACTCAATGTTTGATTGTTGCAATAAGAACAAAGGCAGGAGTTCAAATCAATGCTCAAAATGTACATTTTTCTTGAAATCAACATCCAACTCTACTAAAAAATAACAAAGAGAAAAAACAAAGAGAGAGGCAAGCACTTATGTTTTACCCAAAATCTTTTTTTGCAACTAGAAAAAATTGAAGAGTGTTTGAAACCCTCATTTCTCTTATACAAAGCTCCAACACAAATGAAAATTTACCAAATTAGAGAAAAGAGAAAAAGGAATCTATTGCTCAATTTCCAGGTCAAAGTGAGTTCATACAAGTGAAAAATATCAAAAGTCACCCTTTTCCCATCAAATGCTATATATGCTTTGGGCTGGGCAATAATAATGTCTCCTACCATGCCAAAACTTGCTAGTCACACCACTTGTAGTGGGATAAGTAAAAACTACACTATATAATAATTTATTATGGATTTGATGAATTTGTAGAGTCTGCAGAAGATATCTTAGCCATTTGCATTGGATTCAACATTCCTTCTGTACAAGGATAGAGATACTCAAAATCTCTACATTATTATTTTTTAAATCCCCTCTCTTTTTAAAATCAAAACCTCCAGATTTGGTGAGAGAATATTCACCTTCCATAGATATCAACATCTTGCCTACATATTGGACAATCGAAAAGACCTCTCTCTTAAACTATAATGCTCAAAATCTCTACATTATTCTTTTTTTTCCTTTTTTAAGTCCCCCCACTATTTTTAATATCAAAACCTCAAGATTTGGTGAGAGAATATTCACCCTCCATAGATGTCAACATCTTGCCTACATATTGGACATTCGAAAATGCCTCTTTCTCAAACTATAATGTTTTTTAAGTTGCCCATTTTTTAGTCCATTTTTTCACTAAAGTATTGAATCCGATACATGTCTAGAAGGCCACCCTAACATGTGGCATGAAAAAACAAAAGGAACTAGATGATATACAATGTCAAGAATGTGAAGTGTCATATATGCTAGAGACTAAAGTAAGGTTAATATTGAAAAACCAAGGGTACTATTGGGTAACACTTTGATACATCATCAAACAAGGTAATATTCAAGCAACTTTGGAATTTGAAGTTAAACAATACAACGTTGAAGAACTGAAGCAATTAAAATGTTTCAAAGGGAACTAAAATGTGAATCACAATTATACAACTCAAAGCGAAACCAAGTAAGATCACCAAGATGAAGCCATTTAGTTCGTATTAATAGGATCGGTTGGTGTTTTGCCTTGTAGTCTTCTCACCAAGAGGATTGCAAGTTTGGCTCGTAGACATTGTACTAAGAGTCACTTGTATTTTATGGTTTTGCATGCATCTCACATGCACTCCTAAAAGCATTCCTTGGTTACTTTTAAGGACGTTGGTAAGCTATTAAGAACCATCCTCACATTACTTCTCAACTTGTACAAGATTATAGGCAATCATACCATAGGAGGTCACTGGAAATCCTGCTCAACGTTATCAAGGTACCCAGAACGATCATAGAATGACAACTACAATTTTATGGCATTGATTAATCTTGCTAACATCTATTTTGACATTGATCAAGTTCACTATTTTCCATTTTCCACCACTATTGATAAGAAAAATTCAAGCATTCAAACTGGTGGTTTCACCGGACCAAGTGTAGATTTCGTACAGCTGCTGATTATATATCCAACATTAGGTTATGTAGATTATTCTTGGATTGACTCGACTCATGAACAGCCACATAAAATCAATTGAAGTAATTCTGCATGGTTGGTTTGGACAATAGCTCAGTCAGCCTCATCTTCACTCGTTTTATACATCTACTTCACATACATGTAGGTTATTGCTGGAAAAAAGGTGCAGCTGCATGATGTTTATGCTGGATAGTACATCGGTCCCATATAGAACAACAACATATTAAATAGGTTGCAGTGAAGCTGCTTAATTTCTGGTGTCTAGGTGGTGGGCCTCCACATTATCCATTTCACCCACTTGTAATTACATGTACAAATGCACACGTGTTATATTTCTAATTACTTCAAAACTTCAGTTCATCCGTCGTTACAAATTTTGACGCTGAGTTTTGGGCACTTTCAAATCACTTGCTTGCTTCACAAGCACATGAATTTGATCCTAACAGGTGCCCATCAGTGTAGATGATGGGTGCCACATACAACAAACACCAAGTACTAGCATGGCAACGTGTGTACACAAACCACCCCACATCCCAACAGGTAGTGTACCATTTGAAAGCTAAATCATCCCCTGTTCCTACGCGCACAAAAATCGTTCACCTTCAAGGTAAGATACTGACCCCACTTCATCATACATTTTGTGAGCACGTTTTTTTGACTGTGCATGCAAGCACATGTTCATACAATATTGAAACTATTGATACTTCAAAGGCAGTGCACACCTTCACACCACACGAGTAACAACTCAACTCAAGAGGACTTGGGCAATTATTGAAAGTCAGTAAAGTTAGTATGATAAATTTTGAGGGAACCAATGTCATTCAGTCCCTCAAACTGACTTGACATATTTACAGCTCGACTACATCAGATGTTACAAGAAGAATCTAAAGTTGAATCATGTTGAAAAGATAGCACACTACTCAAAATTGTAGGCTGATACACTACTCAGAGGGTGACTGAGATAGGAGGCAGTCTATTGTTTTATTGTTTACATCCAGATGGTCGCTCAGACCATCTAGTAACACTTGAATTTTTTGGTACATGATGTACCTTGCAATTAAGAAGCATGACTTTGAGATGCTTTGCTAACGTCGTCCAGATAGGTATGAAAGTCCACATCATGTTACAGGTTTGTTTACATAACTTCAGACAATTCCTATATGAACATTTCAGCCTTTCCTGAAAGGTGGGCATATCTATGTTGCAGCCTCAGCCAAATATTGACAATAAAGTGGCCCCAAAATAGAGTTGTGGCTTTCAGGAGCTGGATCGTAAAATCAATCAAGCACTTGAGCTTGAGCTGTTGTGTCCATCCACTTTCAGATGCTTGCAGAAGACAAGGCGCGCAAATTCTCTCTTAAGATATCTTGATGAAACACTTAAATTCCCTAACAGAGAATTGTACCTTTGTATGTGAGCCTGTGTGTGTGTCTCTGCGTTGCACAAGTATGCTTCACTTTCCTGGATCTTCTCCCCTTATATTTACGGTGCTCTGTGTCAATGCTTTCCAGGATGAGCTTGCCAGCCAATAATATGACACAAAAATTACAAGAACCTGTTCAAAACACTCAAACTTTTTTTCACTGGAGCATCTTCTGGTCCAGCTTTATCCTGCTTTGCATCCATAACAGTGGCATTCAAAGTCATGGAATTGACAACTTTGTACAACTGGATATTATCCATAAATATTTCTGACAGCATTTTCCTGACAGCAGCTTCACTCCCCGGATCCTCATCATGGCTGTTCCACGTTTTTGGTTCACTGCTAGCAGAACGACCATTTGGTAAATCGTCTCTTTGAAAAGACTGTAGGGGCATTTTTGCTTCTCCCTTTTCCTCTGCCAAGAGTTGTGCCTACACAGCACTCATTTCTCCTTACTCCAAGATAATGAGAGGCATTTACTTACAAAAGCCAGAGAAGTTTTAGCAGATCTAACATCATGCATTTAAAGCTATCTTTCATGCACCATAACCTTTTATGTCTAGGCATATCATCACTCCGTCCATCTTCAATATGCGAAGCTCAAACAAAAATATCCATTAAGTATTATTAATAATTTGAGTAATAACAAAGCTGCAAAACATCCAGCAATACAAACAACAGTCAATATTGTAGTAATGTCTCTTCACTTTGCAGATTGATAGTAGAGGTGCTTACACCTGCTATGCATTGATCTGGAAGATAAAGTTGCTTATGTTCAGTGAAGGCCTGTGTAAGATGTCATTCATGACTCCAGAGAGATTAAGAGAAAAAAATGCCAAACAATGGTTCCAAACCCAAAATGACCACCACGACTCTAGTTCAGCTCTTAAGTGGAGATGGCCTGAAGTCCCTCCTAAATGTGATTCTGAATTATATAGAACACTGGACTCCATGAACGGTCTGTACAGGATGTCATCAGTGTAAAAGGATACTTCATAGTTCTACAAAATTGCTATGCTGAGGGGGAGGCTAGAAAAAATTCCAGTAGCCCAAGTGGTTAGAATATGTCATCAAAGCCCATAGCGTGCTTGGTGGGTTATATGTCATAAAACCAATGTTCCTAAGTGGTATTGCTACCCTGGACTTTGTCTCCTCTTTGTATGAACCGATCCAGCCACAAATTGTCTCGTGGCATAGTACCAACTCAGGATTGGTTCTGGGTGTGTGTGGATTTAGGTGGGTGTGTGTCAGTCTTGTGTAGTGGGTGGGTTAAGGGTGTGAAAAGTGTTGTTAAGAGCAGTTTGATTGTAACTGTAAACATGATCGTGAGCGTGTGCTGCATGTACATTTGAAACATGATGACCTGCTAAGGGAGTAGATTCTCCAATTCTCAAGAAAAACCCAGGCCCAATTGAGAAATTGAAAGATGGCTCTACTTATGCATATACTATGTCTACCCTGCCCATATTACAAGGCAAGCAAACAATCATAAATATTTTATCATTCAAATAACACACCTCTGCTGCCAGCATCCCAATGCGGTTGTCAGATGTCATCAAGAGATCCATTACATCTGTAAGAGCAGCACTTTTTGAAATCGACTTATCTTCTTGCTTTGCCAAAAACTCCACACTGCATTCTTGCAGTCTTTTACGGAGAGTTCCAACTTCATGTAAAAACTTTGCTCTGTCTACCCTATGTTGTTCTTGCCATTGTCTGTTGTTCTGAATCAAAGCCTAGAAATTCATAACAGGAAAGGCTCCATTACCATTCACACAAACCTTATAAGCAAGAAACAATAAAATGCACTATCTTGTTGTGCGGCACTGCATGACCTCACATGCATCATCCAGGTAAACTCAACCCAGACAATGCAATACCTTCAAAGCGAATAGTAAACCCTGATTACCTCTAGTTTTGCCTTGTCTTTCAGGGCCACCTCTAGTTCCTCTTTAAGTTCTGGCTGAGATTTTCTCAGAGCCTTGATTTCCCGAGCAAGAACCTTCATCTCAGCCTTTGATTTAGCTTCAGCAATGTCTCTTTCTTTTTGCAGACTTTCAAGCTTCTCCTTGAGCTCTATGACCTCCTGATCTGCTTTTCCTTTCTCAGTCTCAGCTATTTTTTGTTTTTCTTCTGCCTGAAGCCTGGCTTCCTAAAGTACAGAAATGTATAATTCTCCTTTCAGGAGAATAGTAGATATGAAGTCTCAACGTGCAGTAGATCTATGGTCACATACCTGTTGCACACGTGCCTGCTCGTCTGCATTGAGCAGGGCTGATCGAGCTTCTTCTAGCTCCCACTGTAGGTTGTTCAGTGTTTCTTGTTCCATGGACATTGCCCGATGTAGCATCTCCTTGCTCTTCCGCCTTGTGCTGTCAACCTCCCCTTCTAAATCCCGAACCTTCAAGGCAAACCACACACAATTGTTCAGGACTGAACAAAACTTTTTATAGTCAACCCTAGCTCAGGCTGATAAAGACAAGTACCTTTGCTGCAAGAAATTCCTTAACAGCAGTCTCCTGATTCAGACGAATTATTAAATCCTCCATATCGACTTTGGCCATGTTCATCCTTCTTTGAAGATTTGCTAGGACTCTTCTTACATTCCCCCTCTGATCAGCTGGCAGAGTCGCCTGTACACCTTTCAGAACTTCTGTACACAGGGAGGACAGGTTCTCTGAGACACTGCTGTTCATGTTGTCCCATGAAAAATTCTCTGAATGTCCATCACCAGTAGCCGCTAGAGAAAATTCACTTCCTCTTCCAGAAATCTCACTCCCAACACTTTCAAGAGAGGGCCTTCTCGCATGCCAAGCATTTGCCACCTCTTTGCTTAAGTGCACAGGTTGCAAATTATCTGCATTATCATCATTTGGTCCATGACTGTCTTGGCCCACAGTAAGGCCAGCGTCCCTAGATGAAGCTTGAAGAATTGTATTTCCTTGATTCCTTCCCACTGGTGGATGTGGATCGTGAGCATCATGGCTCACTTCCTTTAGCCTCTCTGTCTGTTGTTCCCGTCCAAGAGTTTCACTTTCTAAATCTGAAACTACTAACGAGGACACTCTTGGAGTATCGCTAGTTTCACTCATTATTTCAGAAGCAACTGATGAGCTTCTCTCTGCCGATGAGAGCTCAGAATTCAGGCCTGGTTCAGTGGGAGGTGTAGACAGCCGTGCTTCTTTCATTACCTGCATAGCTGCATACAAATATTTTCAAAGGGAAAAGAACTGTACCATCATTTGACTAACACAAAAGCATGTTCAAAACAAAAAAACTCCACCATTATTTATTCCTTTCAATCACTTCTATTGAATTATGAATACCTGTGAGTAAATCTTGGTAACAATCACTTAGCATTGAATAATGTCTCTAAATATTACAAGTATGACAATCAGCAGAAATACAGGAAGCAAGCTGTCCAATAGGTGGCTTGCTAAGGCACTGTCTCCCACATAG
The DNA here is from genome assembly GCF_053477565.2 of Lygodium microphyllum. Taxonomy (NCBI): domain Eukaryota; kingdom Viridiplantae; phylum Streptophyta; class Polypodiopsida; order Schizaeales; family Lygodiaceae; genus Lygodium; species Lygodium microphyllum. The sequence continues at coordinate 15,774,321 of NC_141153.1, read as the reverse complement.
CTGCAGGAATAGGTCAGCAAGATCATTCTAGCTCATGTGTTGATGAGTTTTCAGTTACAAGTCACTATGCACCCAAACTCACAATTCAGGCCAAGAACAATTTTCTGGAGTACAGATTTGTTCACACTGTTGGTCTAATCAGATTTGTCATGGGAAAAGATCCATCTCCCATGACTTATTCAGCTATGAGCGGAAAACTGCAAGGTTCGTAAGATACTGGAGATGAGTGCAAAAAATTGGATTTTATATGGCTTGTTCCTCTAAGGCATGGACATTGCTTGGATCTAATGTCTGTCAAGTTGAGGCCTTTGGAAAATTCTGAATACCTGCCCATATGTAAGCTGTTTAAATTTTCAAGCGGTAACTGTTGATTCCCTAGAGCACAAATCGACCTGTTCAACCAAATTTCCAAGTTGCTACCTTCAGCCACTGCATGTACAAAATGGTAAAATGTCTTTTCGGGACTGTTTTAATGAGCTGAAAACGCTAGAAAAATATGACAATTAAGAGGCAAATTTTGGCCACTCAACAACAGGTCATAGGAACACAGACAAAGTCCCAGAGATCAAATGAGTTGAAGATGTACTCAATTTTGCAAGAAAAGTCCCAGAGATCAAATGAGTTAAAGATGTACTTGATCTTGCAAGACGAAATGGCCCAATTTGATCTATCCAACTTGTCTTTCTCCAAGAGGTTGGGGAGGACAGACACCTACACAAACTTTGCAGTGATGGCCATCCACAAAATAGAGGATGTGAAAGGTGAAGGGGGAAAGCTAAGATGAAGGGATAGAGGATGGGAAAGAGACCAGTCACAGCCCACATTTTGATCCATAACATGATCCTTCCAATCTCCGCAGTCTTCACACTGTTCTTCAGGGTCCTCACAATCAGAACATTGGTCTTCACAGTCTCAATCATCACTTTGGTGACACTCACAACCTAGGTTGTATTCCCCATGGAGATACATGCATTGGTGGTCTTCACAATCTTTGTTGTATTCCCAAGGAGATACACAAGGTTTTGCAAAGGAAAACACAATGTACAACCATGACTGAAACACTTTGAACTCAAATACTAACACAAAAACGAAAAAATGCAAAATGAAGATAACTGAATAGTGAATGAATAAATGAATGAAAATGTACAGAATGCTCTAGAATATGAGAGAAGAAGAAATCTGAAGGAAAACACTCTGATCTGAATACAGTGCAAGGATGTGAACAGTCAATTCCTGCACACGTACCACGTAAATGAGTGCACTAGACTGGTGGCAAATGATGAGGATGATGTAAGAGAGAACATGACAGCTGAGGCGAAAGGCTGCCGGAGTGATGAGAAGACTGAATGTGGCTTCCTTACATAAACAAGAACACGGTGAACAGGCTGCCCTACTATCACAAAATATGACCAGCCTGCTGCAGCCATCAAATCTAGCCAAGCTGCTGTCCAGTACATTGGTGACAACTCAAAACTAGACACCCATGATGTGAATGCCGCCCAAGCTGCAATGTGGCAAAAACTGAAATGCACCTCTCATCTCCTGGTTGTGAGCTCTGTTAGAGTTTGATGGAGATAAGGGGCTCTTCACAATTTCGAGCCTTGCATTAGTGTGTGTTTTAGTTTGGGACTGTTTTTAGCGTGTTCACACTTGCTGCCAAGTGAACTAGTTCGTTTGCATTCCGATTTTACACTGCCCAAACTGGTTTTACACTGAAGGAGGCTCCCAGCTAGAGGCTAGCGGCTGTCTTTCACTACATTTAATGCAGCAGCCACTGCTTTAAATGCCACCAATCAGCAGACTGCTCCATAGCATGCCTATCCAAAAGATCAATTGGATACATTGGGCCTTGCACACCACCCATTGGTTGCTACATATGATGATGAGTTGTGTCCTAACTCCTATATCCCCATATGTGGTCCCTAACCCACCGTAGCATGGAAACTAGTGCCATCACTAAAGTACCCTACCTACCCCACAATTCTCAAACTGCCAAAAAATGCTGAGATAACTTAAGGGATGGCTGGGGAATGAGAGAGAATGCTGTAAAGAGAGAAATTTCAAAGTTTCATTGCAAGAAACGCTGAAAAGCTACTGTTGCCCTGCTCAAACAGTCATGGAAGCTGCCACCTACAGCTTAGGACTATCAAAAAGACTCTTGCCCCCTCCTATATGTTGTCATTTGCACCAAAAAGAACCTTGGGCTGCTGTCACTTGTGCCTAGAGGGCTCCAAACTGCTGTCACATGTTGTAGGACTAATCCTTGGTGGCCGCAAATCACATAAGCAGCCTCTCCTTGCTCTCTAACAATCTCCGTCTCTCTCACAAGGCTAAAATAGACTTCCACCAGCCCCTAAAGACGTTTATTCCACTTGTATAGCCAAGTTTTGCCAAGTAGTAGCCTTCTAATCCAATTTTCTAACATTATCCAGCTTATTAAATTAATTTTTAAAATATTAATTTAATAATTATTATAGTGCTCAAAAAAGTAATTCCACCAATCAATAATTAAATTGGCTAGGTCAATTTGTCTTGCAAGTATCCCTGAGTAGTTATTAACCCTTAGAGTTGCATTAATTAATTAATTAATACCTAGTCTCTAATGTCACCACTAACATTAGTAGCCAATAAATTGGTCTAAGCCCGAATCTGACACTGGATACCACCTAGTACCTGTCAGGCATAACTTGTTGTAGGTTAGTCGTTGGGTCCTAAGGGGGAAATTGTGGTGAGGAATGGTACATCTTGGAACGTAAAATATTGGTACCTTGAGAGGAGTTTGTGCTCGTTTGTGTTATATGTTTAGCAGTGCATCAAAGGGCCAATCCCTGCGATGTAGGAGAGCTGCAGCGGGGCTCCGACTATTAGTTGGTGGAGTGCCTCCCATATGTGTGTGTGACGAGGCATTATGCCTATGTACTTTGGCTTCTCCCTTTGAGGAGTTTAAGGAAAACGTTGGACTATAAACTATAAACGCATAAATTAAGCTTTAGGGCAGTTTGTCCTTTAGCATTAGATTGATGCTCCTAGTCCGCGAGGCCGTGAGAGTGTTTGTATGTCATGAGCATGAGGCCCGGCTAGTGCTATAGCTAGTGCCGGCCCATTTCAGGTCCCATCACTTATGGTAAGAGGAGTGTCAAATACTAGGGGAATTCTTGTGAGAGAGGCAAGTCACGCATAAAAAATGATGATATCTCGAGGTCTTGGGTCCCACACTATAAAATAATTAACTAGCACCTCACATGAACGAGTGACATTAGCACATTTGATTAACTTTTAATCAAACGCTAATCAAAGCAATAAAAATTCACATCTTCATGACAGCATAACTATAACATGTCTCAAAGATCGGAGCAACTTTCTCCTCCTACTGATTCTTTACATGTCTCACATAGGGCATATCCTTCTAGCCCTCGTATTTTTCTACAAGTGTCGGTTCTACCTTCCTTACCCAAAGAATATCAACTTGACGAGTCGAACTACTCCCCTTGATTCTGCATGGAATCAGCTTAATTCTCGAGCTAGGTCCTTTCATTTTATGAGTCTACAAGATGCTACCCTTGTTCATACATACAGAAAACAAGGAGGGGGACTAAAAGGCAAACAACAATAAGAAGAAGGATGAAAAGAAGGATGAGAAAAAGTCCCAAGCCTAGGTGCCACATTGTAGGAAGGGCAGTTGTCCAAAGGAGAAGTATTGGTAAAAGTTACCCCATTTAAAGCCAAAGAAATGTTCTAAGGACTCAAAAGCTACCGCTGCTGCTACTAAGTCTATCTTTGTTCATTTGTTTAAGGTTGAAGATACAGCACTTACTTCTTCCACTAAGAAGAAGCCATGGCTCGTTGACAGTGGGGCCTCTTCACATATGACCTTCTGACAAGATTGGCTTTAAGATATATGTTTCAAAGAGGATTCTGTCTTCACCATCAGTATCAACTCTTCTATTTCACAAATATAGGCAAGTTTCATCTGCCAAAGTTCTTTATCTACCAGATTTAGGTTTTAACCTTCTTTCTATCTACAGTTTCACATAGCTAGATACTTGCGCAGCCTTTACACAAGATGTTGTGATAGTTGAGCACTCTTCTACATGTTCTATTCTTTGGATAAATACACAAGAGGAGGGGCTTTACAAGCTCACCAACCTTTTCGCACGGACTTACCCCAGTGATTCTACAACTAGACTGCACCCACATAGTCCACCCTTGGTTATGGCACATTCATTGTGCCATCTTTTCTTTCCTTAGCAGATTCACACTTAGTGACCACATGTACATACATTGTGGTACTTTCATATTAGTATTTTATCATATTGTAAACTTGGTTCTCTGAAGATATGCTAGAGTTTGCACTGAGGAAACACACCATGTACAACTAACAAAGACTTAGACAAGACAAGCAAAACTAAAACCCTAAACTCAAAACTCAAACATAGAAATAAACATAGAGAGAAGAAACTCTAAAGTGAAAGAATGATGTAAATGAATGTAAGAGTGTACAAAATACCTAAGGACAAAGCAATGCAATGTCGGAGAGTGACGTCCACCGGAGATAGATCCCGAGTGTTGTGACCACCAATCGGAGTGTTGTGGGAAATATCAAACACTGATCACCAGAGTGTCAAGGCATTGAGGTGGCAACAGGAGAGGTATTTGCTGATGTAGACGGCCTGCTGGACAGCAAAAACGCAAGTACTACGACAATCACCTAGTGGGAGAGCTAACAACAACCTGTCACTTGACACTAGATGCTGAAAATGAAAGCTGATCAAGTGCTATAATAACACAACAAATGGAGATCTCCAAAAGTAGGGTGATGGCTGAAAACAGGCCACCTAGGACTGGATAGTGATGGGCTGCAATTGATGATGGTTGGACAGTAGATAGTAGGTGTCTAGTGGCTGAAATCTACACAACAGGGTGAGAAACCTACACAAAAGGATTAGGCTAAATGGTGGACAGCCTGTATATTTATAGATGTTGAAGGGAGTCCCTAAAAAGTAGGGTTTTGGGAGACCACTGAAACTCTCTCGAGCCAAGCACCAAATTTGTGTTTTTCATTAATTAAGCATGTTTTGGAGCTATTTAAAAATGCTAATCAGCTGTAAAGCATGTTTTAGCTCAACATCCCCTCTCAAACCCAAAACTAAGCCTAAAAGGGAAGGCCTGCAATGTTTACCCAAGACATCCTATCCCAAAGTAGCCACGGCATTGAACAAAGGGTGCACGTTGGCTGCCCAATGGCCTACCAAGACTACAGAGGCAATGATTATCTTACCAAGGCGTCCTATCCCAAAGCAGCCAGGGCATCAAACAAAAGATACACATCGGCTGCCCAATGGCCTACCAAGACTACAGAGGCAATGATTATCTTACGGAGGGAGTCCAAGTAGTCACCCCACAGAGAACAAGGTATCAGATAAAGCGTGCTCATCGGCTGCCTAGTGGCCTACCAAGCCCTACAAGGACAAATGGAACCACATTGAGCTTTTTTTGGTTTTTGGTGAAAAGTTAATTTTAGGGGTGGTGGCAAATTAAGTAATAGTGACCCAGAAGACGAGAGTAGAAATGGTACACCCAACAAATCAAAAACAATACAAGCTTACCCAACCACTCAAGGATGTCAACGATGAGGAAAAGGTAGTGAAGTATCATGTGAAAAAGAATGGTGGTGTAATCCGCCAGTGAAAATGGCATAGGATCCGTCCAGTGGTGCTCTACACAATGGAATGCATAGTATGCTATATACCGAAGAACGCTCATGCAGCAGGTGCTACTTAGACAGTGTCTCATGGCGAAATTATTCGCTTCTCCCAAGTGCCCTAGTACAAAGATGATAAAAGCACAATCCACTGTAGGAGGGAAAGCCTTCATGCTTGTAGAATAGCAAAACTCCAAGTAGATGGAACCATGAAAGGAACGACGCCCATCTCCTCTCTCCAAGTCAGGAAGGACTGGTGCAAGCCTACATGTTAGCCTTGCACTGAAATACAAAATCCTGCAAATGAGAGAAAATTTACAAGCACAAAGATGAGTAGTGAGATGTTCCAAAAAATAAAACTAAAAATAAAATAAAATAAAGCAAAGCTAAGTGCAATGCAATGAGTATGTAAGTATACATCGGAAGTCTAAAAAGAAAAAGCCTAAGTGTGTGGCACCATCACGTATGGTGAGGTGGAAAAGTGATCCTAGAAGATGTAGTGGATGCCCTAGGAATGGATGCGTAAAGTGCAATAGGTGAGTTACTCGCAGACCAATCAAACAATCCTCCAAGAGTAGTAAAGGAGATAGGTTGCTGAGGCTGTCCACGTGCCACATATCCAGTAGCCATTGGGATAGAGTGTAATACACTAGTTCTCACAAAAAGTCAAATAACTAGAAATTTATGAATTACACCATACTTGCAAAGAAATATAAGAAATACACCATGTTTGCAAGGAAGCCATAGCCAAGGTAGCTAGACATGAAATAGTATTGCCATGGAAGGCTGAGAATCATAGATGTAAGTTGCAACATGAATACTCACCTCATGTCAAGGTGGGACATGGTATGCACCCCATATCTTAGTGGCTAAGAGCATCCACCCTCTTAGATGGTGAGAGGAAGGAACCTCAAAGCATGTATTGCTTTGAAATGGCAAAAAGATCAAAGGATGATTTACATTGGCACCCTCTTACCTTTTATACTTTAGTCCAAACTAGGCTAATTTCCTAATTAAAGCAACATGAAAATTGCTTTATTACAATCCATCCCTGTCCAAAAGTTTTGTCCTCAAAACTTTGAAGGGTGAAAGGACAAATGAATGATAAGTGTGAAGAAATGAGAGACCAATGTTGAATATCCTTGTTGAAGTTGTCCATTGAAGAAGATAATCTGCCATTGAGAAGAATCTCCAAAGTAAGCTCAAAACAGTGAAAATCTAGAATGATGTCTTGAACAGGGTAGTGATAGTAAATGACCCATAACTTTGGACTGAAATGTCCAAATTCAGTGTTTGAGATGTAGATATGAAATATGTAACCCAAGGCATCAACCTATACCCTCAAACCCATATTTTTTATTGCGTCAAAGCAATCTAATTCATCACAGAATTTCTAGACAATAAGCTATCTCTTGTTCCAAGACACATGAAATTATCCCAAACTCAACCCGGATCATAAAGAATCCCCAAAAAATGGTTGTCATCCATCAAAGCACTGCTAACCTCACCTGAATAAAATGAAAAACCATCATCAAAGCTTTCATAAGTGAGGTATTCTGTATAAAAGTTATTATCACCTCCAGGATCAAAAGGATGTGATAAATCCCGTCCATAATCCATAGATGCATTCATGTAAATCCCTGGATCATATGGGAATGAAAGATCAACAACATTATCGTCAACACCTCCATAATGCAAGGTATCATCCCCATAATCATGAAGAAAGCCTACCGAATCATTATCATAATCAATAGGTGCTGAAAGTCATCATCTGCATGAGGTATGAGCTGCTGAAAATAATCATGTAATGATTCCATATCCTCAATGCTTGTTTGGTCAATTGAATCTTCTTCAGCCCTTTCATCTTCAACATTAGATTCATTGTCATATGCATCATCTTGGTTGATTGCATAGTCCTCTTGATCCTCACTGACATATATACGCTCTTGTTCTTCATTTACAACTGCATCTCTTGGTTCTTCATCTTGGTCACTAAAAACATTTTCTTCTTCTTGTTCTTCTATACATGATTGCTCATCAACTACATGTGTTACATGTATGGCATTTAGAGCAATTTGCCCTTGCTGCCCAATCACATCTTCAGCCTAATTTTCAGCATAGGCATCATCTTCTTGCTGCCCATGACTATCATGTCCTTGCCCCACATATACATCTTCCATTGGGTCTTCCAAGACAAGAGATATAGCAAAATGTTTATTCCTGCAATAACCCTCATGATGAGGTGACCAATGCTCATTACACTTGTAGCATATCAGCTGCCTTTGCATTTCCATCAGTTGTTGATGAGGAATAAGCTTTCTTCTAATGCCATAAGGAGTATGGAACTCCAGAACAACTAATACATTAATATGCTTTGCCTTGCATACGTTGTCATGCCCAAGAGTATTCTTCTCATTGCATTTATAACATAGGCCTTGGAAGTTATGATATCCAAGATACGACTTGACAAGTAGATGTCATGTACACCACTGAAAGAAAATTGATGGACATTTTCCCCATCTATCAAATGATAACCATAACCATGAGCTTGCTGTCCATGGTTTATTGCATAAGGCTGCACATAAGCATTTCCAATCCTTTGTGGCTGATGATAAAACACTTGTTGTCCATGGCTTATTGCATAAGGCTGCACATAAGCATTTCCAATCCTTTGTGGCTGAGAAGAAGAAGTATCCATAACATAGGCATGCTCTTATACTTCTTGTCTATGCATAGGGACCTGAATTTCTATAGGAGCATTTGATTGCAACTGCTTATAAGAACTATGCCCATACATTCCATCTTGTGCTGCATATTCATGTCTAATCATGCCACCATAATCGAATCCACAACCAATCATTGGGGTAGCAACTGATCCCGACATATGCTGTTCATAGACATTACTTCTACTTGCATTAAAGTCTCCACATGCATGAGTTTGATGGTGCCCAACATTGCTACATAAGGTACAAGCACCATGTTGTCCATAAGACCCAAGACATGCATGATTTTCCATGCAACCATCAAAATTTTCATGTCTGTCATCCCTATGGTACATGCTATCCATAGTGACTTGCTGGTACAAAATCAACTCTATCTTGAAAAATATGAGTTCAAATTACGTGTATGATAGCTTGACCTAGAGCTTAGGATGTCTAACATCAAGTAGAAACCCTGGTTTGAATTTAGGAGCAGCAATACCTCTCTCTGTTTAGGAATTCCCAGAACTGTCAACAGTAAACTGCTAGTGAGCTATTGGAACAAAATAGGCTCTAACTTGAGAAATATGTATCCAAATGAAGCATTTGTTAGCTCCAATCCAAGCTTATGATGTCTAATAACAATTCCAATTGTCCGTTTATCGTTGGAATGATGCTACTAATTTCTGTAGCAATTTTTCCAAATCTGTCTCTGTTTGGACTGCACCCTGTTTATGCTCTGTTGCAAATGTTTTTGGAACTTCTTATCCAATTTGAGCTAATACCCAATACCAAGTCACTTCAGTGAGTAGGAGGGAGTTGTAGAATGTTGAAGTAGGTGGAAACATCCCCTACAATATCCAAGATTGAAGCAATTCTTGCTTATGTGAAAACTAAAGAGATAGACAATATGAAACCAAGTCAAGATTCACTGCTAATGATACCCATTGTCCATAAGAATGCCAATGAACATTTATGTCCTATCAACCCCACTGCATACTCCAAAGTACAACCCTTTCTAAGCATAGGGCTAAAATAGATTGCATCATTCAATCATTGCAAATACAGATCAAGGCATACTGCACTCAGAGAAGAACAAGAAACAGGAACAGAAAGAGGAAGGACCATCCATCCCATCACCAGCTTGCCATGCCCTGATGCTTGCATCTTTTGACCTTGATAATCCCCCTTTGATGGTACCTATACTGTCCAGAAACTACCACTCAAACCAATTTTCTGATAGTAGCCTCAATGTGTTAGAGCACCAAGGACAACTTAAAAGAACAGAGGTTCCTGCTTCTCCAACTAAGCTGGCTAGCAACCTTAGCTCAAATCAGACCAATGCTGTGCAAAGAGTGCTTAGAGATATTCCTGATAGTCCTCATACAAAGATTGGCATCACTACTTTTGATAATACTGTACACTACTACAATTTTCACCAAGCTTTGCAACAACCATCAATGCTTGTCATGCCTGATGTTCAAGATGTTTATACACCATTAAAGGCAGGGCTTGTTGTATCAATTACTGAGTATCGTCAGCAATTAGGAAAACTCCTTGAAAATATTCCAATCATATTTCAAGGAACTTCAATCCCTGATTCAGCTGTTGGTGCTGTAATGTCCTTTTTTTGTATTTCCTCTCGACTTCTATCACTGCTGCTCAAGAATGGTGCAGCTCACAGCAAGATTGGTCCAGGTCACTGCTGCAGTTCTTCTTCATCCACCTTGTATTGAAGAATCAGGCCCTCATCTTTGCTGTTGTTTACTAGGAATGAAGCCAATCTTCACACATTTGGAGAGCTTGTATGCATCATCCATCATCTTTATGTCAGATTCCATATCGATTCCACTCAGCATCTGTGATGTTTTTGACCACTGTTCTTCATTCACATAAAGCTCAGCAAGACCTTCGCAAATAGGGAAAGAAGAGAAGCTTGCAGAGGAGGTAAAAATGCAAGCAGGAAGACGGCATTGATTTCGTCTAAAGGAGGAGCACCATCACGAATCAATCTTGCAGCTAGTGATCGGAACCGCTTCCTGACTTCGATGGCAAGGGCTTCACTTTTGAAACTGCCTAATCTAGCTTGAAACTGGCAACTAACATCCACAGAAGCTATTTTGTAGAATCTATTCCTTCAACAACAAGCGTAAGCTAAGCATGAGGGAGCACGTGCCGGTGGTCATAGCTATTCAACGTATTCTGTATGCAGTTGATGATAGTCTAGCTATCATGGATCTTCTGGTTTCATGGTCATTGATAACCTTGGACTCCAAAACTTCACCATAAGGACGGAACACGTCACGCAAGGCTGTGGTCATCAGTAGCCCAGACCAAGCCACCGACGAAGCAACGGAACTCCACATCTGCAAAGGCCATGGCGAGTCCTCAAAAGAGGAGGAAAAAAATGGAGAGAGGAAACCACATGGAACGAAGAAGAGGACGGAACCTGGACTTCCTAAAGCTAAGCCCTAACCCTAAGTCCTAGACACAGACAGAGGACAGCCTAACCGTAAGAAAAGCTATGGAGGAACGGCAAGAAGCTGTTTGCCCTCCTTCACGAACTGGCACCAGGAAACAGAAAGAACGGGGGCTATTTCTGTGTTAACTACACTCTGCTACTGACTATCGTGGTTGCATTCAGCCTCATATCGAATCCTATATCGCTTTTCACTCTGTGGCCTCCTTGGAGCCTGGATCTATATGTACCTCATCCGAACAGGACCATTGGTCTTATTCAACAGAATCTTGAATGAGAGAGAGGTTGCTGCTCCAATGGAAATACTAACTGCTGTGATAGTATTCTTGACAAATGTTGGATCTGTGCTCATTTCATGTCTAGCCAAAGCTTATATTGACTGCAGATTTTCGTGGAGGAGGAGAAGATCAGATCAGCGTAAACAACACAAGCTCAGCCTCATGTACCTCAAAACGAAAGTTGCCTTAATCAAGGCATATGTCTACTCTTTAGGAAGCTTAATACATGAAGAATCAAGCTTTGGTGTCTCATTAGGAAGTAAAAACCATTGAGAGAAGATAGAAGCAGTAGAAGCCATGGATTCTTGGAGAAAAGCTTGAGAAGAGAAGAGAGAAAGTTTGCTTCTCAAAAGTAACTCTTCTTTTACATCATTTAGTCACTGTAGGTTATTCTTTTGTCCAAGAAGACTCCAAAATGACTTCCAAATGGACCACAACCTCCTAAAATGGCCTTGAGCCCACCATTTTTCCTTCCAGACTTCTTCAAAATCCACCAACTTGGTCCTGAATTGCTGAACAACACTTCCGCTAGTCACAGTTTAAACTATGTAAGACCTGTGACCAAATTTTGGTCTCCCGATTACCTTGTAACCATGTTGTGACTAGATCCACCATGAAAATGACTTGCCACATGGATCAAATCCATGCTCTGATACCAATGTAATACACTAGTTCTCACAGCAAGTCAAATAACTAGAAATTTATGAATTACACCATACTTGCAAAGAAATACAAGAAATACACCATATTTGCAAGGAAGCCATAGCGAAGGTAGCTAGGCATGAAATAGTATTACCATGGAAGGCTGAGAATCATAGATGTAAGTTGCAACATGAATACTCACCTCATGTCAAGGTGGGACATGGTATGCACCCCATATCTTGGTGGCTAAGAGCATCCACCCTCTTAGATGGTGGGAGGAAGGAACCTTAAAGCATGTATTGCTTTAAAATGGCAAAAAGATCAAAAGATATTTTACATTGGCACCCTCTTGCCTTTTTACTCCAATCCAAACTAGGCTAATTTCCTAATTAAAGCAACATGAAAATTGCTTTATTACATAGAGGGAGTAGATGGCGCAATAGCGGGAGGCGTAGCCCCACTAGACTGGCCAACCAAAAGATAGTCTTAACAATTTGATGTGGTTTTCTATTAGGAAGACCTTGAACCTTGGTACGACACTCCTCATCCATATGGCCCGATCTCTAGCAGTGTATAAAAAACCTATTTTTGTTAGGAATTTGCTGCCAAAGGGTTCGTGTTTCTTTGTTTCCGTTGGAGGAAGTGTTGCCACCCTTGTTTTGGCTTGCCTTCACATCATGCGAGTTCTTGCCACTATTGGTTTTCCCTTCCAAAGAAAAGGCAACCAATCCTAGCCTCTCTGAATGGATGTGTGTGGAGGATTTCTTATGGACTTGATCGTGCAGCCTCATAAAACGCAAGAACTAATACTCAAACTCGTAGAAGATCGGCAATCTAGGTAGTGAGATAATATGCTAGATAAAATGGAAGTATTTGTCGGGCAACTTATTTAAGAAAAATGTGACCTGATCGTCCTTTGACTTCAGGAAGCCAATAATAGCAAACCTAATGAGTAATCGCCAATATGCAACCAACTTGACTTTCAGACCATTCCCTTTCTTAATGGAGAACTCTTGAAGCTCAGAATCGAGATTGACACATGGAGTGCAATCTTGAGCCGCATAGCGGTCAATGAGATGACTCCAACTGTTGAAAATAAAAGACCATCGTGCCTTTTATATGTGCACAGGTGTGAACACACCCTTAGCACATTGTACTTTCGTGTGTGTGTGTGTGTGTGTGTGTGTGTGTGTGTGTGTGTGTGTGAAAAACCTGAAGGTACACTCGTCATTGTACCAAAGAAACATGCTCACTCTCTACTCTGCTCTCTCGCACTCTCTCTATCTCTCACAGCAAGTAACGACTCTCTGCCTTGATCTCTGTGCCTAATCGGTCCCTACAAACTGGTATCAGAGCTAGCAAGAGACGGCTCTCAAGTGTTGCAGGAGTCCCAGGTGGACTCGATGAGCAGGAGTTGTCACAGGCGAGCAGGAGTTGTCACAAACAGGCAGGCTTGTGAGCAAAGGAGACAGTCGACTGGTGCAGAAACGTGAAGGGCAGTAGCAATCAACTAGTGCAAAAGTTTGAAGGGCAGCAGCAATCACGACGGACCAGGCTCACGGACGATGACTGTATCTGACGAATGACTAGCGGGCTGCACGGATGCGCTGACGGAAGACCACGCGATGGGACAACGGGCGTGAAGCACGGACAACTAGAGGCGACTGCTGCGCGACACGACGTCGGGCTCGCACGCAATGGAGACAAATGACCGGGCTGCACAGACGACGAGCAGCAAGTCAACGGCCTTTTTTTCTTTTTTCTTTTTTACTTCTTTTTTTACCCTCTTTGCTGGGTGTTCACACCTACAAGCACAGAGTGCAAATCTGTGCCTTGAAATTTGGGGGTTTTTCCAAATTTGTGCCTGACACACATTGCAATGTTCTCTGGACCAAAAATTGCTGACATTGAATGCAAGTGAGATTTTTTTTTCTTGGATGAGTCAATTTCACTGAAAACTATGCAATCTTGGCCCAAAAATTTGGGGCTTTTCCCGGATTTGGGGATTGTGATGCAGGACAAGACAATTTGTCTCAAAAATTGCAGGAATTTGTGACATTTGTCCCCGACATTTGGGGCTTTTAATGTACATGCACAAATTGGGCTGAAATTAACCCAATTTCTCAACATTGAGGCACATTGGACCCCGTGCAATTTGGGGCTTTTGCAATTTGGGCAAAATTTGTGCAACATTTGGTCATTTTATGTACATGCAAGTTGAATTCCGCACAATTTGGACATCAACACTTGGTAAAATTTGGGGGTTATGCTGAAATTTCTTTATTTTGGCAAAATTGGACAGTCCTATGCATGACAAAGGAAATGCAAATGTGTGTTTGACGCTTTGAGCACAAAATTTTGGGGCTTTTGACCGTTCATGTCAAATTTTATGCCTGTGGGCACATGTACAACAGAAATTGCAGCTGAAATTTTGGGATTTCTCATGTAATGTGATGCACATGCCCTTGGAATAGCGGTAATCAGTTGGATAATGCTGTAGCACTTGGTTTGGTGCTTCTGAAAACTTAATTACAGATCTGAAATCTGTACTTCTGCATGGTCATTTATTGCTGATTAGTACTTGTTTGTACCTTGGTCACTTGGGTGACAGTTTGGGCCTGCATTTGCTGGTCTTTTTGTCACATTTGGGCTGAAAATCATGGCTGGCAGCAATGATAGCAGTAATTTGATGCACATAAAGAAGCTTGACGGCACACATAATTTTGCAGTGTGGCAAAAACAGTGCTACAATATCCTGTAACAAAAGAAGCAGGCAAAGCCAATCAAAACCAAAGGGGCAAAGCCTACGGACATGGATCGGGACGATTGGGATGAGTTGAATGAGCTTGCACGTTCAACCATAGAGCTATCGATTTCTGATGCCTTGCTCTTCAACATTGAAGGTTTGGATTCTGCATATGCTATATGGACTAGACTAGAAGAACTGTATGCACAGAAGAGTGCTGCAAGCAAAGTGTATTGGCTGAAAAAGCTTATGGATTTGCGTATGAAAGAAGGTACAGCAATGTCTACTCACTTGAGTGAGTTTAACTCCATTTTCAGCCAACTGGTTGCCTTGAAGTTCATGATTGATGAGAAATTTAAGGCTACTTTCTTGCTTTGCACTCTACCAAAGAGTTGGGATACATTCAAGACTGCTATGAGCAATTCTAATGTGATCCTTTTGTGTGTTGATGTAGAGAGTGCTCTACTTATGGAAGAGATGAATCAGTAGAACAATGCATCCAATAAGTCTTCCAGTGCTTTGCATACTAGGGGCAGATCACAGCAAAAGGGCAAATATGATGGCAAGGGACGCAGTAAATCACGTGGCAAAGATGTTGAATGCCATCATTGTGGCAAGAAGGGTCACTTTAAACGTGACTACTACAAATGGAAGAAAGAGAAAGGAAAAGGCAAGAAGACAGATGATAGCAAGGAAGAGAAGAAAGACAATCAGCCTAAGAAGAGCAGTGTAAAAATTGAAGAGGTGAATATAGTGGGAGGATGTACTCTTTGTCTCTTCACACTTAGGTGCACATGCTTTACTTACAGATACAGATGATGACATGCATACCTGGATTCTTGATTCGGGTGCTTCCTTTCATGTCACCCCTCATCGTGAGTGGTTCTCCGCCTATACAGGGGGTCGACATGGTGTTGTCCATCTTGGGGACAACTATGCATGTGAGATTGCAAGTATTGGCGGTGTGCAGTTACAATTTCAGCATGGCTCGGTCTTTACACTTCAGCATATACGGCATATACCTCAGCTCAAGAAGAGCTTGATTAGCACAGGGCAACTAGATGATGATGGTTTTCATACCACGTTTGGTGATGGAAAATTGAAGATTTGTAAGGGATCTAAGGTTATTGCCAGAGGTTGCAAGAGTGATACTTTGTATTCACTTCATGTATCTAGTGGGCGTGACCATGTTGTTGCCGTGACCGAGCAGCCAAGCGTTTCTTTGTGGCATGGCCAGTTGGAACACGAGTCAAACAGGAACGAAAGTGTTTTCTCGTTTGGGTTACTTGCCTTATCTTCGTTATGCTGATTTTTGAGCATTGTGATCATTGCATTTATAGCAAACATGCATAGACGTCACATAAAAAGTCTCTTTCTTTGAAATCTTCTCCTCTAGAGTTAGTACATTCGGATGTATGTCAAATGCCAAGATTATCTTTAGGGGGGAAGAAATATTTTGTCACCTTTGTCAATGATGCTACACGGAAAGTATGGGTTTACCCTATTCGTAGCAAGGATGAAATGCTTGACAAGTTTAAAAATTTTTTGCCATTGGCTGAAAATTAGACAGATAAGACACTTGAGTATCTTCGCTCTGACAATGGTGGGGAGTATGTGTCCAAGGCCTTTCACGCATTTTGTGACAGCAAAGGGATAAAGAGGAAGCTCACTACCCCTCATAATCCGCCCCAAAATGGAGTTGCAGAGCGTATGAAACGGACCATATAAGATAAGGTCCGTACGATGCTGTCTCATGCTACATTACCCCATGGTTTTGGGGCAGAGGCTGTTATGACAGCCGTTCACTTACTTAATTGATCACAGAACAGGTCTTTGGGAGAGGGAGTCCCCCAAGAAGCGTGGTCGGGCAAGTCACCTTCATATGCTCATCTGAAAGTGTTTGGCTGCGAGGCTTTTGTGCACAGTCGTAAAGAAAAACGCAGCAAACTTGAGCCAAAGTCCTGTAAATTCATTTTCCTAGGATATGGTGACGAGGGTGAAATGGGGTATAAATTGTGGGATCCCGAGAAAAGGAAAGTAGTACGCAGAAATGACGTTATCTTCCGGGAAGATCGCATACACAAACAGCCCGAAAAGACTGAGGAGGTCCATAAGGTTGTATTTCGGGAAGAAATACCTTTTGGACAGCAAAATGTGCCCGCTGTACAGCAGCAAATACCTGCTGTAAATGAACCTGTGAATGCAGGAAATGATGCTGGAAATGATCAGCCAGCTATTGCCCATGAAAATGAGCCATTACATGAGCAGAAACAGCCAGGACAGCAAGCTGTTAATGCTGATCTGAAGGCTGAGATGCCAGGACAGCATGCTGAAAATGGAAATTTGCAGGAACAGCCAGCAAACAATGACCATTAGGTTAGGAGATCATCTAGAGCTACTAGACAACCTGATAGATTTGTTCCTGGTGCAAACAATGTGGCTGATTATGTCGTGTTGACAGACTGTGGTGAACCGTCTTGCTTCAAGGAAGCAACAAATGGTATAAAGCCATGTTGTCAGAGATGGAATCTCTTGAAAAAAATGGCACTTGGGACTTGGTGCAGTTGCCTAAAGAGCCGGAAACCCTTCCGTGCAAATGGGTTTACAAGATAGTCACTTCTGGTTCCTCACCAAAGTACAAAGCAAGATTGGTTGCAAAAGGGTACAAGCAGGAGCATGGAATTGACTTTGATGAGATTTTCTCTCCTGTAGTCAAGATGACTACATTGAGAACCATTTTGGGCTTGGTTGCAATTGAGGATATGGAGCTCATACAGATGGATGTAAAGACTGCGTTTTTACATGGTGATCTGTATGAAGACATCTATATGCAGCAACCTGAAGGGTTTGTTGAAGAAGGGAAAGAAAAGATGGTATGTAAACTCAAAAGGAATTTGTATGGGCTGAAACAAGCACCAAGAGAATGGTATCATAAGTTTGATACATTCATGCAGTCCCAAGGTTTTCATAGAAGTCAAGTGGATCACTGCTTGTATACCAAGAAGGCAGCAGATGGCAGCCTGATTATCTTGGTTTTGTATATAGATGACATGCTGATTGCTGGCAGGGATACTCATGCCTTGGATTCACTGAAGCAAAGTCTTCATAGCAGCTTTAACATGAAGGATCTTGGTGATGCAAATCACATTCTTGGCATACAAATACTCAAAGATAGATCGAAAGGCTTATTCTATCTATCTCAGCAGGAGTATATCTCCAAAGTTTTGCAGCGTTTCAATATGGAGGGGGGGAAAACAATTGGGGTTCCATTGCCTCCATATGTGAAACTCAGTGCAGAGGACAGCCCTACATCTGATGATGAGAAGGCTGAAATGGCCAAGATACCATACACGTCCTGACATTGTCTTTGCAGTGGGAGTGGTTAGCAGATACATGGCAACCCCTAGCAAGAAGCATTGGGATGCAATGAAAGGTATTATGATACACCTCAAAGGCACAAAGGAGTTGTGCATCTGCTTTGGAAAGCAGAAGGCATCTGTTGTTGGCTTTACGGATGCAGACTACGCTGGTCATGCGGACTACAGGAAGTCCACTTCTGGGTATGTGTTTACTTTCACAGGAGAAGCAGTCTCTTAGATCTCCAGGCTACAAAAGTGTGTTGTATTGTCTACTACAAAGGCAGAGTATGTGGCTGCCACTGAGGCATGCAAGGAGGCTTTATGGCTTTCACGTCTGGTAGGAGAGCTTGGCATCTCAGAGTTACCTGTTCTCCATTGTGATAGACAAAGTGCTATCATGCTAGCACAGAATCCTGTCTTTCATGCAAAGACAAAGCACATACAGGTAAAGTACCACTTCATTAGAGATGTTCTTGATAGCAAGAGCATTGAGCTTGCCAAAATGCATACAGATGATAACCCTGCAGACCTTCTCACGAAGGTTCTTCCAGCAGAGCGGTTTGCTCATTGCCGACAGATGATGGGAGTTGGATAGATATATTTATTTCAGCTTTGTACATACCTAGACATAGCTGATTCTTTTCTCCTCTTAAGGCACATTGCCTTTAGGTGGGAGGTTGTTGGGAATAAAGGGCCATCGTGCCTCTTATATGTGCACGGGTGTGAACACACCCTTAGCACATTGTACTTTCACACACACACACACACACACACACACACACACACACACACATATATATATATATATATAAAAACCTAAAGGTACACTCGTAATTGTACCAAAGAAACGTGCTCACTTTCTACTGTGCTCTCTCGCACTTTGTCTCTCAGAGCAAGTAACGACTCTTTGCCTTGATCTCCGTGCCTAATCTGTCCCTACACCAACACTCAGATGCGAGGGAAAAATATTGTAATTGAGAGTGGAATTCAAGAAGCAATCCCTGCATTAACTCAGCATTGGTTATGGCGTTGCGGACACTCCATTGATGAGTATGATCAAGGTGAGCTAATTAAGGGTCCACGCTCGATATCAATAACGAAGTCCCAAAGTCCCTGAGATTCAAGCACTTGTTGCACGAAGTTCGACCGAGTGGTAAAATTTGACCAATTAAAACATGTCTTATCCGTAATGGTATTCTTGGCCATTGCAATAAGAGTGATAGTGCTAGGAGATGGAGAAGATGTGTAATGGGAATAGAGTGAATGGAGAGGATAGAAAGATAGAGAGTACACTTGGGAAGTAATCCCAAAGTGCCCACCATGCATACAAGAAGTGCGCATAGCGGATTCAAATATGGAAATGTGCAAACTAGGGAGGGGCATGGTAACCACCTGAGGAGCCCATGGTGGAGGAATAGTGACATGGGGAGTAGAGGATGGAAATCCCTACATAGGAGTGATCCAAGGGATGTGGGACAACAGTCCATAAGCAGAGAATGGAGATCCTTGCATCTGAGAGGTTATATGGGGGGTTTATGAGTGTCCGGGGATAGTGAGGGGATGCCCATCACAACCATCCCGAAGTGCAAGGATGTGGTAAACTGGGTTATGTGAAAGGTATAGTGTTAAAGGGTGGCATTTCCCCTAATGATGCACCAAGAGATGGAGTGATTGGAGGGTAGGTAGATGGTGGAATGGAGGTAGGGAAAGTGTTAGGAGCAGAAATGGAAGATCCAACCCCTAGTGTGCTCTGAGCGAAAGTGAAATGTAATCCAAGATTTTGGAATGGAGATGTGAGTAGATCAGAATGTGGAAAATATAACGGTGGGATGGAAGCGAGTTGAGATGTGTGGTTTACTTGCTCAAATGAAATAGATAGTACAAAATACCTGATGAAGAATATCTGCTTCGAGAGCCTCCTCTATTAAAGTTAACATACTGAAAACCATCCAGCTCCTGCACACCAAAAGGAGAAACAAGAAAGGGTTTTGGCTCATACGACCCAAAAGGGTTGTACGAACCTGACATTAGCCTAGCTGAGAAGAAGATGGATCGCCAAACGCACCAAATGTCATAACCCCCCCAAGTCTAGAGAGAGAGCCAGACTCACCAATAAGACTAGACAGAGTAGTAGCACTCCTTGGATGAGTGTAAACCAAACTATATGTGATGCGCAAGTACTCCAAAAACTCTTGATCTATAAGATAACAAAAAGAGAAAAAGAAGATGGTAAAGGTGAAGGTGTGTCTACCTCCTCCTCCTTGAGACCATAATACCTTCTCAGAGCCTCCAATGATGGAGAAGCCTAATAGGACGTCATAGGGTCCGAAGAAGAAGGTGCTAGAGACATTATGAGTCAAAAACGAGTCATGTGTAAGTCTCACACAAAGACAAGCCTCCACAATCACCGTAGGATACTCATTAAAAGAGCACTGCTCTGATACCATGTGAAAATATACTAGGATTTGCACTAAAAAAACACAACACATACAACTAAGACTAAAACACAAAGACCTAGAGAAGACAAGTAAAACTCAAACCCTAAACACAAAACCCAAAACGCAAAACGCAAAAACTTAAAACTCAAACACAAAGACAAACACAGAGAAAAAACTATGAAGTAAATGAATGTAAGAGTGTACAGAGTGCCCAAGGGAAGAGCAATGCAATGTCGAAGAGTGACATGCATCGGAGACGAATCCCAAGTGCTGTGACTACTAGTCGAAGTGTGGAAAACACCAAACGCTGATCACCATGTGTTATGGAATTGAGACGACACAACAAGAGAGATGTTTGCCAATATAGATGGCCTGTTGGACAGCAAAAACACAGGTACGGCACAATCACCTAGCAAAAGAGATGGCAATAGCCTTTTGCATGGCACTAGATGTTGAAAACGCACACTGATCAGGTGCTAAGTAGAGCAATGTCTAAAAACAAGCCGCCTAGGGCTGGATAGTGATGGGCTGCAATCAGTAATGGCTAGACAACATATGGGAGGTGGCTCATGGCTGAAATCTACACGATAGAGTGAGAAACCTGCACAAAAGAATTAGGCTGAATGGTGGGCAACCTGTCTATTTATAGATGTTAAAGGATGTCCCAAAAAACTAGGGTTTTGGGGGACCACTGAAATTCTCTCGAACCGTGCATCAAATTTGTATTTGTCATTAATTAAGCATGTTTTGGGACTGTTTAAAAATGCTAATCAGCTATAAAGTGTGTTTTAGCTCAAGTTTCAACATGTTCTTTTGTGTGGAGACAAAAGAAGAAAGAAAAATAAGAAGATTTCAATCCTATCTCCTTGTGTGCTCAAGTCTCCGTTGCTTTTGAGTGTATACTCGTGGTTTCTTCACCCCTCTCCCTTGTTGTCTTTTTTCATGATAGGCATGCGATATACATATAATAGATCATACTCTACGTAATAGGCACTTGTAACCATGATTGTAGACACTCTTAGATACTAAGTACACAGATCATTCATAGACACACTAGTACCATGAAGCACTTGTAGTTTACCCACACATCATCCCAAGAGCTTGGATTGCATTGGCATGCCCGTTATGGGCACCTAAATTTTGACTCTATCAGGCAGGCTTCTCAAAGAATTTTGTGGAGGGCTTTTCGATTTTCCCCCCATTTACATATCATGCCCTAGCTACTAATAGGGCACACAGCATAGGCAACCTCATCCAGAAGTTGCTTCTCGTAGGGCTACTACTCCGCTAGAGTTTGAGCATACTAAATTGAGTAGACCTATGGTCATTGTCTCCACTAAGAAGGCCAAATATATAATGCTTAATATTGATGATTTTAGCAAGTATATATGGCTATATTTTCTGGGGTACAAGAGTGAGGTATACTCTAACTGTTGTGATTGGAAAGTGTTTGTTGAAACACAAACTTTTTTCAAGATTTGTGATGTAAGAGCTAATCATGGTGGAGAGTTTTGCTCCAAGGCATTGGTTTTACAAAGAGCTCGAGATTCAAATGAAGTATTTTCATCCGAACACACAATATAAGAATGGCGTGCTAGAGTGTGCCAACAATGGCATGTATGATGTTTGACATCGCAATCTTCCTCATTCCCTTTGGGGTGAGGTGGTTCATATAGCACTACATATCTACAACAAGTCTCCGACTTCGACAATATAAAACATGACTCCATATGAGGTTTTTTATCACAAGAACATGAAATTTTGAGATGCTTTAATCTTGTTGATAACATTTGATTAAGTTATTAATCAAATGTACAAGGTTTGTTTAGCACATGTGATGCACATGGCAATTATTTCATGGTAATAAGCTAAGAATCTCGAGGATGGAACGGGTGTCAAAGGCAAAAGTTGTGATAAGTTATGCCAACTGGGCTTTGGTGTGGTCAGTTGATGTCACATTTGATCATAGAACAATTGTTTGGCTAATAAGTGTCAATGGTGACACTAGGGACTAGCATTAATTAATTAATTAATGTCAATCTAAGAGTCAAAAGAGATTGGAAACTACTCCAAGTTGCAAATGGCCTAGCCGATTTCATTATGGATGGGTACATTTAATTTTGGGCAAGGAAAGAATGATTGAAATTAATTTTTAAAATTATTTGTATATTAAAAATTAATTTAATGACTGGATAATACTTAAAATTGGGTTTAGAAGGTTGTTGCTTGACAAAAATACCCATGCAAACTAAGAAAACGTTTTTGGAGGTTGCGTCTCAACCATTTAGTTAGTTTTCAACTGGTGAAAGAGGGAGAGAGAAGGCTTTGTTCATTCTACCTATGCAAAAATCAACATTGACAAGCAATAACCATCTAAGGCCTTCAGGAGGCAGGCGAGAACAGGGAGACACCTTCCAAGGGCTGGTGATAGCATTGTTGATCAAGCAACAGCATTTTGGAGATACTTGCCACTATGTGACTACATTAAATACAAGCTAGAGCAAGCAACAAGCAAATTTTAGGGTTTTCCAATAAAGAAATTCAAGTTTTCTCTCTCTAGCATTGTCTCATCTATTCTAGCTCATTCTTAAGAGATCTCAGCTTATCTCAGCCATTTGGAGTAAATCTCAATCAGATTTGGTAGACAACAGGAAGATTTCTGCTGTAAACCCTAATTTACAGTAGTAATTAGAGTTCAACAACCACCTTGGGACCCATGCCATCAATTAAAGGCATCATACAACATTGAAATCAACACCTACAATTTGAGCTATTGCCAAGGATTTCAAATGCTAGCCCATCCATTGTAAATTTGGGGTAGCATTTGGCCAATTGGGGTCCAATTCAAGCAAGTCTTGGGTGAAATTTAAGAGGCAAATCGCCTAATTCGTTTGCTGATTGTTGGATGAGCAAGGGGCTTTTCGATCAACCAAAGAGATTGAGGAATCTCAACTTGTAATAAATCCATTGGCAATTGAAAATAAAGAAATACTGAGAGGGCCGCTAGTTTTGGGCCAACATGGTGTCCATTGTCCAAGAATTTTAAAGATAAAGTGTGCATTTCAATTTATGTTTGTTTGCTAATCATTGTAATTTAGTCCTTGATCAAGGAATTACCACCCTATCCGAGAACGAAGGCTAGTTTCACTTTCTTTGGAAAGAAGCCTTACATGTCTCACTTTCACATCTTTGGGAAAGATGTCTATGCCATGTCGACAACAAGAAATGCAACAAGATCACTTGATGTTAAAGAAGCTTATTTTCGTTGATTATAATACAACCAAGAAGGGCTACAAGCTCTATAACCCCAAAGAAAAAAAAGTTTCAGGTAAGCACAAATGTGGTATTTGATGAGGTAGCCACCTCCAATGACCTGATTGATAGTGCTTCTACTGCAGGCGGTTCTTCATTGGCAACTGACCCACCCAAACAAACCATCAACCCCTCCCCTTCCTTCTAGTTTACCCATCAATACCCCTTCATCTCCAACTCCTCCCCCTCCATCCCCTCTTTCTCCCCCTTCAATTCCCCTTCCACCCTTGATGGTGTTGAGCTAAAAATGCATTACAAACTCATTAGCTCTTTAAAACAGCCCCAAAACATGTAAATTACCAAAAGTTTCATTAAATGTTACATGGTCCTACCACAAAACTCTAATTTGGGAGGATCCTTCTACGTCATAAATAGACAAGCTGCCCACCGTTCAGCCTATCCCTTGTCTCGCAAGTTTCAACCATAAGCTCTCCCTCTAGTGGCTGTCCAACCCATCGCGACTGCTGCCATGTCATCACTAGCCTATCAGTACATGTTGGATTCTGCATTACTTGGCTTTTCTAGACACTCTCTAGTTCTACTCTACCTATCAAACACTCAAACCAACACAATTGTCAGATCTAGAGAGTGAGCCCTCTTTGCTATGATCTATCTTTATACTTACATACATATATACATAAACTTTTTTATTAAAATCAACACCATGTTGCTGCCCCATATCCAGTATTTCATGTCGGTGATCAGCCCCTTCATACATACTCAACCCACATGTGCAATCAAATAGTTGCCACAAATAGCACATAAAGAATACATATACCTTGTGAAGTTATGAGTCACTTGAACACTTGGAAAGGCTATAGCCCTTCAGAAAAACTGACACATTGTTTGCTAAGAAAGAAATAAAGGGGGCATTTTAAGTTACTCATCTCACCTGTCCGTGCAGCAGCTTCCAGTTCAAGAAATGTAGCTACTGGAGCACTGCGAGAAACATCAATATCTCCAAGAAGTTTGGCCAGCCAGTCTAACAAAGCAAGCCTTCTCTGCAAAATATTCAAGCAAGGCTCAAAATGGAGTGCTTCAAGGTCCAACTCTTGCATGGACACCAGCAACTATAAAGCATTTCTGTTTAACACTTCTAGCAGGAACAATTTCCAGGGTCACAAGATCTTCCAAACACCAATCAGCAGAACAAGCCAACAAATTAACCTCTTCCAGATGAGTATCCTTTGCATTCATCCATAGCATGGAATTCTTGGGGGGAGCAATTGGTAAGTGCTTTCCAGGAAATGCCTTCTTTACCTTCATTTTTAAAAAAGTGAAACAAGTAAGTAGTCTTACAAAGGAAACTAATACATTCTAGTCATAACAAAGGAGTAACTCCTTACTGCAAGTGTGTTTCCAAAATAAGGACCTAAAAAAAGTAAAGTGTACCGCTGCATGAAGTTTCAGGAAGTCGCTGAATCGCCTCAAGATTTTCCGCAAACTACTCACCCCTTCTGGTGATTGTATCCCAACTTGTACCCTATAAAACTGAAATGGATAATCAGTAAGAAACTGGCACATGATTTGGACAATCAATTGAAGAGCTGAATACCTCTATCTAGCATGATTGAAAATCTAGCACAGGAAAAGTGACCAAAGATTCTCATCAACAGATGACTCTTTTGGAGAGCAGCAGACAATTCTCAAGCCATGCAGCATCCCTAGAACAACTGGCTGTATGTAGTCTTCAAGGATGTCCTTCACAGTCTTCTTACTTATATACTATGTTTAAGCAACACAAAACGGAAAAACATTTGCAGAGTATAATCCAGTTCTCTCTTGTGGATCTTTTATAACCTGAAGAATCCCCAATTGACCACCACATGGTCGGAAGTGGTGCAGAATATCCTATCAGACTCACTATCTCTTTACTAATATAAAGTTCACACCAGACTATGGCCAATGCTAAAAGGCCAACAATTCTTCTCTTTATACCTATCTTTGACGAGGAGGACATGTCATCATTTAAAAGGTAATGTATCACTTCACCTGTGATCGACAGGGATTCACTCATCTGTCTGGTGTGTGATGCAGGTACTTTGACTTGAGAGCTGTTCAAAGGTTCTCTCTTTCATTGCATTTTTTCAAACAACTAATTGTGGTTGCCTGATGTTACATGTTTTTTTCATTTCTTTGCTGTGTAGGCATAGTGTACTTCTAGCTAAATGACCGAATGTAGTTGCCTGATGTTGCAGGCATTTTCATTTCTTTACTCTCTGTGGGGTACTTCTAGCTCTCCTCTTGCATGCATCAGTTAAGGGTGTCTAAAATGAAACTGAAACTAAAACAGACTATTTTCTGTTTGATGATGTTGTCCCTAGAACCCCTTGAATACAACATTTTTCAATGTTAAACAGAAGGCAGGGATATACTTGACAGAAGAAAATAATTAGCTTGCAAATAGTTGAGTGAAACAGTAATGCTTCACTCTGCAAGATAACTGTACAATATCACATCCTTATTAATAATCCCAAAAGAGGATCTCTAAACTGGCTTGTCATTCATAATGCACAGTGAAAGTGATGCTAGTTTAATTCAAAAACCCCTCCACCAAGAAGTGAGGGGAACTTATTTCTAAACTACTCCTGTAAGGAAGCTCACACACATAATGCCCAATCTCAAGTTGCCCGTGCATCAGTGATTGCCCAGCTTTTCACCACTCAATGGACACACCATCTGAAACTCTTCAATCATGGGATTCACAACAAAGAGATGGTGTCCTTGATGCATTCTTTTCAAGATGTAAGCCATGGCATGTTGACTCTATGAATACCAAGTTTCAAAATAGCAACTCAGTCATGACAAATATGTTGCATCCTTCCACTGTTGCTCGATTGCCATTTTACTGAATTTGATCCAAAATTAGCATCACAATGATAAAAAGGAAACAGAAAAACAGTTGCTAGCTATGATCTGACAAACATTCCGTATTGTCAAACAGAAAACTTATCATAGTCTCAAAACAAGTGTACAACGTCATCTTCTCAGAAAAACATTGGCTAAGTGCTCCCCTATGCCATCATGAACAATAGAGTCATGGCTGTGATAATACTGATGAAATTTTGTTTCTAAGCATCTAGCAGTCCTCATTACTGCACGAATGTTATATTTCTCCAAAAAAGTGACCTGCCTGTTGCGGATAGAATTTAGGAACGAGACTTTGATGCAAAGGATCGAATAACCAACCACAATAGGGCTTGCAAGGTGCCCATCGTTCGCCTTGGCATCCGGGAGCATGGTCCACGATGGAATCATGATGCAGTAGCTCCATCCAGTGCGAGGGTCATGCGGCCAGGGGGTGTGGGGTCCCATCTGGATCGAAACAACCCAATCCAATAAAACTGTCAGCACTTAAGAGCAGAGCAATCCGGGGGGAATAATACGCGATTAGGGTTTTCTGATTGAAATTCGATGCGAAGGCTCGATCAGAGATCGGAAGAAGCAGATAGAGAGGGGAGGAAGGGGGGGTGAGGCTTACCCAGCGAGCAGGGGCGGGGCTGTAGTCCATGCCCAGGGGAAGAGGGGAGGTGCCGTCATGGCGATGGCGAGGGGAGCCGCTGCTGCCCACCATGGGAGCTTCCGCAGATCGCCAATTGTGTCTCCTCCTGCTTCTCTCACTTTATTATTCCTCCTCCTCCTTCTCCTTCTTCTGCTGCTGCTTCGCTTTTCTTCTGTTCTTCGTTCTTTCTTCTTCTTCCTGGCGATGATCACATCGTTAGCTCCATCACCTTCTTCCTTGCTGCTCCACAAAGCTCCTTTTGCTTCCCTTTTTTATTTCTATCAGTATAATTCATACTTTTGTTTTTATACTTTTCATTTTATTTTCTATTTACTAATTTCTATTCTCTATTATTAATAATAACATGTGTTTTTCCGTTTTCTGGCATCTCTCATTTTGTCATGCTCTCGTTCGTATGCATTTGGGCCGCCCCCCCCCCCCCCACATGTGCCTCGACGCATTGTGAAAATTTGGAACCAAGTGATACATTTTATCACAAGAACTTGCCTTTGTTGGAACTCTAATTATGATTTTAATTGCATATGTCATTTTGTTTATATTCGTTTATTCTAGGCACTCCTTGCCTAGATTCCCAGCACTTTGCATTGATTTTAGTAAAGGTTACAGTTCACTTTCTAAGGCACGTTACATGTGGCAAGAGGGTTCACACAAAATTATCGGATTTATCCTCTCTTGTTTTCACTCACACACACACACACACACACACTCTCTCTCTCTCTCTCTCTCTCTCTCTCTCTCTCTCTCTCTCTCTCTCTCTCTCTCTCTCTCTCATAGGCCACACTCAACCATTCCTCAATGGCACTTGCCCACAACCACCCCCCAAGGTGGCACGCAACCATCCCTCATCCTTAACTCTGTGTGTGTGTGTGTGTGTGTGTGAACACCAAGCAACCATGGCCAATGTCAATGAATTTTCAACTCCTAGCTTTATCTAGCCAAAGAAGAGACATTCAAGAAGTTGACTTTAGAGGATGGACCTTGATGTGCCCTCAGGCATGGCATCTAATGAGCTCGTAGAGCTCTTTCATGCATATGCTCATAGAAGGTTCCAAAGGGGCTTGAAGCAAAAGCAAATGGCCCTTATCAAGAAGCTTTGCAAGGCTAAATATGAGGTGCCTACTAGGAAGAAACTAAAACATGTCAAGACACATTTGAGGAACATGATTATTGTTCCTAAGATGATTAGGAGTATCATTGGCCGAAGGGAGGTTTGGCTAGGCAACCAAGCCCAACATGCAAGGCCCATAGTGTATTGCCATGCAAGCCCATTCTATCCACATCACCAAAGATTATGCCATCACAATCTCCATGCTATCCACATGCAACCACATCACCATCCCCCTATGCCTCTCCTCCACCAATTGCCACCAACCTTGCCAAGGCCTATTCTTGAACATGAGGGGCAAAATTCATAGGGACAACAATGGTAGGGGAGGAGAGGGACTGAGATTGAGAGAGAGAGAGAGGAGAGGAGAGGAGAGGAGGAGAAGTAGCACTGAGTTGAGTCCAAATTTTTTGACTGCTCTCTCTCTTTCAAGGTTTTTTTTCAATTTAAAACTCTCTTATTGTTTTCTTTCCCTCTCTTACACATTTAAAACTCAAAAAGTTTCTCTATTTATGAATTTCAAAAAATAGAAAAAAAAAGAGCCTCCTTAAGCTCAGAAAGCCTTTTGGTGCTTTGATAGGAGGTTTGGAAACCTTGTGGTTTGTTTAGGATCCCAAGGAAAACCTTTGAATAATATATAGAAAAGATGTGGGAGAATAATCAATCGAGTGAAAGAATATGGTGCATATTTTATTATTTTATATGGTGCTCTCATTTCATGTATGCATTTGCCCTCTCTTAACCCATTGGGCCAATGTTCATGTATTCAATATTAGCCAAATCAAAAAAATCTCAAAACAGGTGAGAAAGTTTATCACCGGATCTACCTTTGTTGGAACTATGATTATGATTCTAATTGTTGTGGGTTTAGTGAGAGATTGTGTTGCTTGGCATCTATAGAAAGTGTTCATTAGTAGTCTATTTGTCCACATGTCATCTTGTGTTGAAGTTGCATGCTAAATTAGCATATGGCATTGTTTCCTAATGAGGTATTGATTATCATTTATGCAAAAGATAAAGTTGTTGGGACTTCTAATCTTAATTTAATTTGCAAATGACTAGAGAAGAGCTATGTTCACATGTAATGATGTTAAACTATTGTGTGATTTCTTCATTCTTTAAACACCAAATCAAAAATAAAATCCAATGTAAATGGATGTAGGTGCTCATCCATCATGTATAATCATATTTGCAAGTCACAGTACATTGTACTTACTCAAGGTCCATTGAACATATGAGTTGTTGTGATGCTTATGACCGTTGCTCAATTTTGTTGCAAAAGGCATTGTGTGCTATTAGATCATTCACAAGGAAAAAGTGTTTGCATGAATGTGTGATGCACAAAGCTTCATAAGTGCCATACAGTATACATAATAAAGAGGTGGTACAATTCTCTATGAAATATATTAAAGATGGGGGTTATTCCCTCCTTCGTTCACCAAAATGTGTATTGAACTAAGATATTCACATAAAAACTAAGTAATAGCTAACCAACTTAGTATTTCCTCTTGGTAGCTCTTTCCTCCTCTTGCTCAAATTTATGAGTACTTGTGATCCTAATGTTTCTTACTTGATGTTAAGTTGTTATGAATCATATAGCATGAGTGGTTAGATCACTGGATAATGGAAAATTAAACTAAGATTTCTGTAAATAATAACTAGGCACTTAGTGCCTAGATTCTCCTAGTGCTTCTTAACTAGATGTCTCCTATTGCTTAAGTGCATTTCGTGATGCAAGAGGGTTCATGGGAGATTGATATAAGAAACATATTTCGAACATCAAAGCTTTGGCAACTTAATATACAATGTTGAATACACTAAAATGGAATATATGGGGATGTGGCACTCATTGATATATAAGGAGTGGAAGACCAACATTAATATGATCAAAATCAAACTATATTTCCAAACAATCCTTATGACCATTTCTCAAAGTTTCTCAAAGACAAACATACTTAATGGCGATTTCCATTCACATTGAACCCATCATGGCATGCATATTTATCTTCACACAAAGAGCTTATGATATCATATTAATTCGACAACCCATAAACTATATTGAGAATTATTCTCTTCTTCTCTCTCTCTCTCTCTCTCTCTCTCTCTCTCTCTCTCTCTCTCTCTCTCTCTCTCTCTCTCTCTCTCTCTCTCTCTCTCTCATAATTAATAGATACTATTGATTAAAATAAAATTGTATATCTCTTATTAATAATTAATTGATATTTAATGGTTAATTATTAATACTTAATCAATTATATAAATATATCATTACATGTATTGATTAATTGAGTATATTATAGTATCAATGATTATACTGTGTATATTACAATTATCATTAATAAAAATAATACATAAAAATAATTATATGTAATAATATTAGTTAAATTTTGATTAGATATTAGTCATTAATTGTTAATATGTCAATGAACTATTAATAAGAGATACTTGTATTTCAATTAATATATTATACAAATATATTTATGTATATATATTATTAATAAGAGAGAGAAAGAGAAAGAAGAAGAAGAAGAATATTATAATTCTCAATAAATTTTATGGGTTCTCAAAATTATATAATCTTGTAGGCTTAGTATGTGAGGATAATATGCATGATAGCCTCAATGGGAATAGAAATCATCATTAAATGATAAGCCAAATGTGTGAGAATAAGATGATGCCATGAGGCATATTTCACGGTGGATTCCATGCCACAGTGGATTTCATGAGGTTTTACGATGGATTCCGTAAACTTTGTTGACCGGAGCTCATACACAAAGTGGATTCTTTGTGCGAGAAGTTGATGGGGACGCCTATCCTTTTCAGGTGTTTCATTAATTTAGTGTGTACATGGGTGATTCCATAGCGGGTGATTCCGCAAAATACATATTAAATTAATAAACATTTATGGGTTTAGAGTGCGCACTCATGATAAATTAAGGTTAGGATTGATTTCTAACCAGTTGATTTATTTATGTAGCTGAAGACTGCTAGGTATTCACTTTTGTCGGTTTAATTGTATTATTTTATTAACGATTGTGAATGCTTCAGTTGATGTGTAGAGATAGCAGCAGTGGCGGAGGAAAGCATTGGAGGATAGTATGTATTTGAGTTATCACTTATATTTTGATGGGCACATACCTTAGGCATGGCGCCTATATTTTGTCACGCCTATTTATTAAGGCGTGGGATATTTATTTATTATTTTGTATGCGCATGGGCACATGATTATGATATTTGTATTTGGACATTGTATTGGGTATGCCTGACTCTTTGGGCGTCCGCCCTTTAGCTTTATTTCTATTTTGTGCTAAAGCAAACTCAAAAGCCAAAAGCATTCTATTTTGTAATTTGGGTTATTATTTGAGCTTGAAGATGATTAATACATTAAAATACATGCTTTGTGGAGCGCTCACACAAGGCATGGGGGGAGATTGCACCCAATTGGTCTCTTGTTCATGTCGTGTATGCTTTCTACCTTGAGTTTTGT
The DNA here is from genome assembly GCF_053477565.2 of Lygodium microphyllum. NCBI lineage: Eukaryota > Viridiplantae > Streptophyta > Polypodiopsida > Schizaeales > Lygodiaceae > Lygodium > Lygodium microphyllum. Next base: position 15,742,552 of record NC_141153.1, on the reverse strand, counting down.
GCAAAAAGTAGAGTATTTTTGTTCTTGGGGACCTTTCGACGTTCACTACGTGAGCATACGGCATCCGATCTGTACATCAGTGGTATCAGAGCGAAGCTGAGATTGAGAGCTTCCAATCGCTATCCATCTTGCGCGAAGGCGGAGCTCCTGGAACGATCGAGCTCTACAATCAGTTTCATCGCGAACGGTCGATACGGGTGGATTCCTGGCGGTCAAGAACCTCTGTCTACAGCCATCGCGAAGGACCAGCCTGGGAAAGCGGAGGACCACAAGGAAAGTTCCTTCTACAAGTCGTTTATTTCTCAACAGTCTGACAGTAACTCCATAGCCCAAAAGCTCAAAAAGTTTAATTGAAAGTTTAAAGGCTTAATAGTAAGCTTAAAAAGCTTACTTCATCTATTTTTTAAATCGGCGGCATCAGTATCTTCACGCCGTAAATTTCGCGGCAGAAAAACGCCCCCCCCAAAAATTCGACGTGACCTTCATATTAAGCTTCAAGCTTAATCACTCAAGTCTCAAGCCACAAAAATCTTTCAAGTTGGACAAGTTCAATAAGTTGTGCAAGTCAGCAGAGGTCAAAACTGATTTATGCTAAAAACTCCCATAAGGAATGTTCTTGTGCAGAAGCACTGAACTGCAAAGTTGTTCCCTGGAAGACTCTGTTTGCATACGCAGACTTGCTGAACTAGTTTCAGCACATGCAGAAGGTCATACGTAGATTTTACGAAGATTTCAAATCCTGCAAACACAAAAGTCAAAGACCGTGAAAGCCAAACAAAAATCTATAAGCCTTGTACACCCAACTTTGAGCTACGCTCATCCCACTAATTGGATTTTGAGAGTGTGAGGTCTTTTGAATTTTTACAGGATGATGGAACAAAATATGGATGATTTAATGGCTGAAGGCGATCTTCCTGAACCTACGATGGAACAAAAATTGGATTTAATTATGATGCAGTCGGATGAAGAACGAAGAGCCCGGCAAGCCTTGCAAGTTCAATTGGCCAATTTACAATGATCAACTACCGACAAAGATGGACCACAACCCGAAGATCTTATCCGACGAACCATCGATGCGACCCTCGAAGCTCAATCTATTTGCAAAGAAACAAAGATAAGTAAAAAAAAATTCAAATTCCGTACTTTCAATGGCACTCGAGATGGAAAGACTGTTCTTGCATTCATCAGTCAGTTTGATGATTACTTTCATGAGAGACATACGCTAAAAAAGATAAAATCAAGTGTGTCACTAATCATTTAGTGGATAGAGCATCTCTTTGGTGGACCATGGTTCGTAAGAGCATAGATTGTCCCACTACCTGGGAGAGTTTCAAGAAGAAGTTTATGCAGAATTTCCTTCCTCCACAATTCCATGAAAAAGTCATAAACTCCAACTACGCATGCTTGAAGACGTACCTGAAGCGACTCACAAGCGCAAGTTTATGTTTGGATTACTTGTGCATTATTACGCTGAAGTCAATATGTTCAAGCCTACAACTCTTGAAGATGTGATTAATTTTAATTGAATGCGTGGAATAATCTATGTCAGGATTATGTTGATGACGCCAAGGCATACCTAGGATAATATCACTCGACTGTAATGGTACAACTAGAAAATTCCTTCTTTCTGTGTATTCACCAATTTGAATTTCTAAATCATGTACCTCTTGTGTTCCATTATACCTTGTGCCTAAGAATGCTACTTTAATGCGATAATGCATAGGAACAGTTTGTAATTTCAATTCTTTCACTAACTTTGCAGAAATAAAATCATGTGTACTACCATCATCATGCAAAATAATCTTTTCTTTTCCATGCACTAAACATTTCATTGTCAACAAAGAATGTGGAGTTGGCATACCTTGTAAAGTATCCGAAGGAGTAGTAATGTCGTCCTCATCTTCCGTAAAGTCAGGGATTTCCTCATGTTCTTCATATTCCATTGCTCCAAGATAGTTGATATGGACAGGTGGCTTCTTCGATTTGGCAATTGGCTGCTAGATGTCCAGGTTGATGGCATTTGTAACACACTATAGGTTTGGCTTTAGATACATTGTTTGCAATGGCAGGAAGTCTAGGAGTATTAGGATTTGGCTGTGAGGATGGCTTAGGATTTTGATTGGTATTTGATGGCAAAGCAGGTGGTTTTGTTCAAGACTTACGGAAAGATGATGAAGGAAATCGACTTTGATTGAATCTTCTTAAATTTGAATTGAATTGCTTAGAACCATAGTTACCATTTGCTTGAAATTGTTGTGGATGCTTGTCTCTTCCTCGAAGCTTGTCTTCAGTGTCAACGATTGTGAATGCTTCAGTTGATGTGTAGAGATAGCAGCAGTGGCGGAGGAAAGCATTGGAGGATAGCGTGTATTCGAGTTATCACTTATATTTTGATGGGCGCATACCTTAGGCATGGCGCCTATATTTTGTCACACCTATTTATTAAGGCGTTGGATATCTATTTATTATTTTGTATGCGTATGGGCACACGATTATAATATTTGTATTTGGACATTGTATTGGGTATGGCTGACTCTTTGGGCGCCTACCCATTAGCTTTATTTCTATTTTGTGCTAAAGCAAACTCAAAGCCAAAAGCGTGCTATTTTGTAATTTGGGCTATTATTTGAGCTTGAAGATGATTAATACATAAAAATACATGCTTTGTGGAGTGCTCACACAAGGCATGGGGGGAGATTGCACCCAATTGGTCTCTTGTTCATGTCGTGCATGTTTTCTACCTTGAGTTTTGTGCAAAAAGTAGAGTTCTTTTGTTCTTGGAGACCTTCCAGCGTTCACTACGCGAGCATACAACATCCGATCTGTGCACCATAAGATGCATGTTGTGATAGGCTCAATGTGAATAAAAATCACCATCAAATGTGTTTCTCTTTGAGAAACTTTGAGAAATGGTCATAAAGGTTATTTGGAGATATAATTTGGATTTGATCCTATTAATGTTTGTCTTCCACTCCCTATCTATCTATCTATGAGTGCCACACCCTCACATATTGCATTTTAGTGCATTCAACATTGTTTACTAAGTTTCCAAAGGTTTCAAATGTTTGGATTATATTTCTTATATCAACCTCCCATGAACCCTCTTGCAACATGAAATGTGCTTAAGCAACAAAAGAACACTTGTGTGAAGCACAGAGAGAATTTAGGCGCAAAGTGTCTAATATGTCTTTTATATATATATATATATATATATATATATATATATATATATATATCCTCTCCATGATCATATCCTATGTTTAATTGGAGAGAGAGAGAGAGAGAGAGAGAGAGAGAGAGAGAGAGAGAGAGAGAGAGCAAGCATGTGTGTGTCCGCACGCATGTGTTCAATTGTGTGTGTGTGAGAGAGAAACACACACACACACACACACACACACACACACAAAAGATGATAGAAAATAAATGTAACTCCTACTCACCCTTCAAGAAAAACCCCTCTTTAATTTTTGAGTGCCAAACCTGTTCTCCTTGTGCCACATAGGCTTGGAAGCATTTTGGTTGGTTCAGTATCCCCAAAGGCAAAGCTCTAAATAATATATAATATAGATATGCAAAGCTACATGGATGCCATACAAAATGTATGGTAGGTAGTTGGCATGATTCCCTCCAAATTTTATAATGACAAGGGTTGTGCCCTCCCTCATTCACCAACTGCACATTACCCTAATACTCGTGCTTCATGACTAAGTATTTTGTTTAAAACCTGATTTTATGCTAGGACTTATTTCTTTGTGACCATGTTCTATTTAGGCATGCTAGAATTGTGTTGTTAGTTGACATGGCTAGGTGATACTTCATGGGGCTAGCATATTCATTATTTTGCATAAGGGTCTTCCTCTTGGATTTTTTTTTTTTTTTGTGAATCGTGCTACCAAAATCTATGTAATCCTTCCCAAATACATCGTCATAGAGGATTCCACATCGATGTCCCCATCAAGATCTCCCACAAGTTGATGGCCTCTTTGCATCAAAATTTGTAAGATACAAAGCTAAAGAAAGTATAAACACATACCTAAAGAATATGAAATTCCCTTGCCTACATGGAGAAGACATTCATTGAATTGCTTCTTAACATGTTATGCTTAAGCAAACATTTGTCCATTGACTCTCAACAACTCTCAAATTGGTTTGGAGTTTGGTGAACAATCTCCTCTACAAATATTTAATGCAATGCCTTGGGGAGTGCTAGGGCAAAGGGTGGAGGGTCTATTGTATACGATCTTATAGGCTCTAAATGTCCTCCCCTACTTGCTTTTCTCCTAATGAGATGATGATTTAGTGTTTTTGGGCACTACTGTTTCTCTTGCATTTGATTCTTAAGTTTTTATATCTTGTTTGGTCTTTTGGGATTGGATAAATGCCATCATGGGTTGCTTGACTTGCAAAGATCAATTTAAGGCTAACCATGACATGAAGATCTCATGTTTGATTGGGATTTTTTTGGGTTTTTATCAGTGTAATGATCAATATTGTTGAGGGTTTGTATAGAAATATGAGATTTATTTTGTTGTGTACATGTGACGTGAGTGTATTTTGAATAGTTCAATGTCATTACTAATGTTACAACTTGAACTTGTTAGGAGTGTTACAAAAATCATCATGTAGGGCATTTCCATGACCATGTGTGAAGTTATTAAGAGAGTTAACTTTGAGGAATTAGTTTGTGTGCTATTGAAATTACTTCAAGTAGATATTGTATGTGTGATTATCTTACTAGTATCGTTTTCTTGGTATTGTGAGAAGTGCCTGGATATGCTTCCTTTATTTGATTTTGTATTCTATTAATTTTTTGTTTGAGAGGTTGTGTTTGTGAGGTGCCAAATTGCTTCTATTTCAAGTTTACTAATCACTAATTTGTATTTATTCTCCAGTGGCACAAGGATCTACAAATGTGATGGACTTAGAACTCTTTGTGAGAGTTATCTACGGGTATTACTATTCAAGAGATTGAATTCAATGATCAATAAAGTTAGACCTTGTGTTCTATGGATTGTTTATGTTATTGTTGGTTTCATAGGAAAATGGATTATGTGAATGTAGCTATTGTCTTGCCTAGATTTTTTAAAATGCTCATTCCTTGTTTTAGTGCCAAATTGTGTCTCACTTGTTTTAGATGTAAATGTGGATATTTAGTTTGTAAGGCAACTTTGGGATTGCTAAATTCTATACAAAAGATATCATTGTCTACATCCTTATGCTCTTCTATTATCTCATTCATTGTACTAATGCGACCATCTAGCACGTTGATCTACTTGCACATATTCAATTAGCATGTTTTATTTTTGGAAGTAAGATTATGTGTAGTCTAGTTGTTACTTTAGGATCAAATGGGATATATAGTAGTTTTAAACACTATGGTAATTTTTTGCCTTTGGTTTGTGATATGATAGCTTATCCTTGTATGTAGGAAAATGCTTGTTTGTTGTGTTCATCTTTTTGTTTGTTTGTCTACACCAAGTTATTGTGACAAATTTTTGGTAGTTGTCGATATGTTGCATTGAGGAATTATATGTTCTTGACTTTTTGTGTGTATGTGTGTGTGCACACGAGTGTGCATGCATGTGTGTATCCATATTTGATTTAACTTGATTATCACAATTAGATATCATTTCAATGCATGGTTGTATGAAATTATATAGTTTATCATGCACTACTAGAATGAAGAGTGTATAGCTCAAGGTTTTTGCTTTAAAGGAAAATCAAGTTGTCTTCAACTAGCCTGCTTGATATAAGTCACCACTAGAATTATATCAAGATTTTCTAATGGGTTATTGTGATCATGCAAACTAACATAAATGTGTGTTAAGGATTCTAAGGATGTTGCTTCCAACTAAAGAAATATAATTGAGAATGAGCATGTATAAGTGTTTATATATAGAACCTATGGTGATAAGCTTATGAAATTGTATGTGATGAGTGGAGATGCAATGTTGAGTGTATGGTTGTGACTTCTATATTGAACTTTTAATAATGTGTTTGGGATCTATGTCTCAGTTTCTACCAAATTATCTTGAGCACCATCTTATCAATGTTAGTAGTAGAAATGCTTTTCTAGTCTTGTAACTCCAATAATAAATAGATTTTGAAGTTGGGGTTTGATAATTTTTAAAGCATTATGTCACCAAAAGTGCACATTAATGTTTTCTCAAGCAACTAATTGCTTGGTAATAGGGACCATTTGGTTCAATATAGACGTGTTCATATTGTATTCCAATTTCACGATATCGGGAATCCTCCTTACTAGACTAATCAAGCTAATACCCAAAGCCCTTAACAGAACCAAACCATCACACTTGAGGCCTCTCAATGTGCTATCCTTTACTTATAATTTTTTTAAAAAAATCCTTACACTAAGGATCAAATTTCTCTTAGCTAAAATAGTTCACCCTTGTCATTTTGGATTTGTTTATGGTAGGAAGATCTAGGGTGGTATCCTCAATCTTGCCACGTCCCTTGATCATACACTTACCATGGATGTAGATTTTGTACTAGCAAACATGGATTTGGACAAGGCATATGATAGGATTAGCTAGAGTTTCATTATATTGACACCCACAACACTTGGTTTTGGCCCTACTTTCATCAACATGGTAAGAGCCCAATTCAACAATGTTCCAACTTCTATAATGGTGAATGGACTAGTTTCTTCCCCCTTCATGCTTTGAAGATCTATAAGGCAAGGCTGCCCTTTGCCGCGCCCCCGTCCCCCCCCCCCCCCCCCCCCCCCCGCCCCTCTTTGCTTTGATCACAAACCCACTACTCAAACATGTGGACAAGAGAGTAGTTGCAAGCGAGCACATGACGGCCTGATTGGAAACCTAAAATAGTATTTGTGGGATGGTGGCTAAAAGAGGCCATCAATTCTAATGGTAGTAGTGGAGTAATATAAGGTGAAAAATTAGCCATGGATTATGGTAGAAGGAGTTTATGATAGCACGTGGGTCAAGGAGGAAGTGTTGTGGTCTTCTCCTCCTCTCGTCATTTCTATTGGACTCTTCCTTGGTTACCTCTTGCTCGCCTCTCTCCTCTTGACTTTGCATCCATTCTTCTTCCTCTTTACTTCCTCCTTTGACTTGCTGCTTGGATCTTGAACTTTCCTAAAGCTTGATGATCACCATACAATCCTTCAATAAAGTATAATGTTGCGAGGGTAACTGAGTAAGTCCAGTCCATTGTCATGTATTTCTTTTGAGTAGTTACCTCCTAAGATGTACTTTATGTTTCGATATTATGTTGCCAGAGACCCTATACGCATTATATGTGCATTCTCTTTTCTTGATTAACTATTTGTCACAACAATGCAAAATGGTAGTTAACTCTATCGGTATGCTCTATTGTTAAGCTTATGATGCTAGTGTATCCTTGTGTCAAGTTTGTGTATGGTAAGGCTCTGTCATCCTGCAAAGCTAGTGTAATCAATTTGCACTTGACGATGACAATTGGAACTTGGACCCGATTACACATGGCGACCATGTTGATCTCTTTCATGTGCATTAGTATATATATGCATGTGCTCATAGGGTCTACTGGGGGATGTCCAATTTGTGTTTTCATGGTAGCCTAGGCATGAGTAGCGGTGGTAGATTCCGTCTTTTGAGGACACTTAATTCCTCAACGACGGTGCTTTTTGAGTGAAATAGTCTACTTGATAGCCTAACAAACAACGCTCGCGCTTTGTCCCCAGACCTTGAGATGTGCACCCTAGTTCATCAATCATCCTTGTCATGCCATTAAAGCTAATAGGGTGACTATTTGCATTAGCTCACTAGTAGTAGTTTTATATGTTCCACCTTGTGGTATTCTAGTTAATACTTGGATAGCTACTCATGCTTGGGTTCCATCTCCAATGTTTACTGGTTTTCTAGCTCATCAGAATAGGATCCGGGTGACTTTCTTAGGCAAATTGAGGTGGCATATGCAGTTAATTTTCCCACCCATAAGGTGCACATGTTTGAGTCATCAATGCAAAAAGAGGCAAGGGCTTGACTCATAGCATAAAAAATTGGGCAACATTTAATAATGCTTGGACAACATTCCATTCTCGATTCCAACAAGACTGGTGCCCAAAAATTAGAAAGATTGCATAGGCTAAAACAAGGTAGTGCCACAATCTAGAGCTACGCACCTTGATTTAAAGTCTTGAGAGGATGTATGTCCCCAAACACCCAACCCAATGGTGAAATGCTACATTCTTTATATGTACAAGACCTAAATAGGGAAATCCAAAAAGCCTTAGCTATGGAAGACCTATCAGTTAACTCTCTAGATTATTTCTACTGATGCACTCTTTGCATTGAGATGTTTTTGGCCAAAGAGAAGTTGAAAAAAGGGAGGAAATCGTCCAAACCTATTGACAAACCCCATTGTATGGAACCTAGTGACTTTGATATGGATTTGGACCTAGATTAAAAAAGTAGTAGTGAGGAGGAGAACTTTGAGGAAGAGGAATGCCAAGATCTAACTAAGTCCAAGAGAAAGGATGAGGTCCACAAACCCTCAAAGGGCACTTAAAAACGTGCCATCAAAACCCTTTGGTGTTCCAAGTGTAGTAATCTGAATCACTTGCTACCGAATGCGATCTAAATCAACGGTGGTGTGGCATTTGCCATACAGCCACATATAGTACTAATGTTTACTGATATAATGCCTGAAGTTAGATGGGAAATGCTGGGTCCTAGCAAGGCACAGGATGAGCATAATTGGCCAATTGGAATTATCGTGAATCATCTCTTATCATGACCCCAATATTGTTCAATACACAACAAGACTTTCTGTCTCCTCGCATAGGCCATGGGGGACAATGAAGAAATCAAGGAGGTTGAGAAGGATGTTATCACCCCCCAAATAAACAATGTTTCTTTTGTATGCAAGAAGGCCATTGAAGATCCAAAATGTATCAAAGCTCAGTAGTATGATGCTTAGAAACGATAGAGTCACGAACAGACTCCATTGCCATCTATCAATACGATGGAAATCAAAGAGCTCCTTGAGCCAAAGGTTAATCTGATTACCCAGTCAGGCAAGAAGCTAAAAGGCAAAGAGGATAATGTGAGAGCTTCTTGCTCAGCTGCCAAGACCCATAGACCGCTTATTGTTTCAAGTGTTTCAAGCCAAGTACAATGGCTATCTCTCACATAGCCATATGCACTTTCACATATATGAGTGTAGTGAGCTTACCTTCATGCTGCTCGATCAAGTTGCCTCCTCCACAAGCTCTTTGGTAGCTCCACAATCCAAGGTGTAAGCTCCAAGCAAGCTCGATTCTCAAGCTCCAAGCTCCATGCTCCATTTCCACACATGAGACAAGAGAAGAGAAGATAAGAGAAGAGAAGAAGAAGAGAGGAGAATATGGAGAGCTTCTCCACCACAGTCCCTCACCCTCATGCACTCACTCTCTCACTCCTTTACACTCCCTCTCTCAAGCACAAGCTCAAGCAAGCAAGCAAGAAGAAGAAGAAGAAGAAGAAGAAGAAGAAGAAGAAGAAGAAGAAGAAGAAGAAGAAGAAGAAGAAGAGAAAAGCTAGTTTTGGCCACACACAAGAGTTTCTTTATTCACTTTTAGCCTTATATATAAAACTCTAATCCCCTTTGGACACCCATCCCTTTTTTACATGCCCAGCCATTTTAGCCCAGGTCCTCTTTTCTTGGTCCCTTCCTATTTACATTATTTCTTCACCCATGCCCATCTACATTTACAAATTGCACAGGAGGGGGAGCACATCGCTCTTTTACAAAGATTTAGAATGCGCTTTTATATTCAAAATGTGTCTTTCCTCTTTTGCACTTGCCCTAAACTGTTAAGGTTTCCCTTGTGCTTGGCCTTTTTTTCTCCTATTTTTTCGATCAAGCCACCTTTTTCTGTTTTGCCCTGCATCTTTTTAATTTTCTTTTTGCTTTCTTTGCACTGGGGTTAACATTATCCCCATCCTAGCCGAGTGCCAGTCCCATGGCACTTACAGGTACTTGTTGATGAGGGCTCTTGTAGTTGAAGGGTTGCCATGTGGGTCGGTGATGGGGCTTTGTAGAGATTGGATAAGGAGAAGAAGCATCACAAAATTGGATGAGAGATTGCGGAGATCGAGGTTAGATTTGAATGGGTAATGGGGGCCTCCAATGTGTTAGTGGTCGATCACAGTTGTTGAGTGTATCTGAAAAAGAAAAAGGAAGTGCACTACTTGGAGGTGTGTCTACCTCATCGTGCAGTGCATGGTGTCTATACTAGTGAGATTGGGAGTTGGGTTGAATTGCAAGGGAGCCTATGGTGTTGTCCCATACTTGAGGGCCCAGTTTGTGTACGAGGGGAGGTGTTGTGGGTGTGACATAGGGAGACATGTCTACTGTAGGCGAGCACAAAACTCCATGGGTGTGTCCTGCCCTTAATGTGCCCAAAGGGTGAAGTGGGGAGATAGGGAGGGCTAGGGGGTTAGGCACGGAGCTGGCTGACCAAGGCCACCGGATGCACCTAACTTGAGAATCCCTAGGTGTGGTGTTTGTGGCACTTCGATGTTACATGAGAAGCTCTTTGTTCCTTTCTTTTTTCTTCATGTGGATATTCACTTTGTTTTCTCTTCTTTTTTTCATTTTTTCTTTTTTTGTGAGATATATTGGGAAGGAGCACGCTAGACATCATCATGATGCTCTTCAGTAGTAGCCACATTTCGAGGGGGCCTAAGAGACTTGCTAAGGAATGCATGGCCTTGCATGTAGCCCTTTTGGTTAATCCTTACATTGAGAGGGGTATTAGAGAGGAAAGGATTATTACATTTTGAGAACCTGCTATCACTCATATCTTCTAAAAGACTCATGCAAAAAGCTAGGAAGAGAGTGGCCCTTAACATTAGGCAGGTCATTGCACAATTGTTTATCCCTACATTGATATCAAAATAGAGGGGTGGTAGGTGCTCTTCTTGGGCTACTGGTTTTTGTTTTAGTAGAATTCATAAGAGGTGGAGGTAATTACAAGTGGTAAGGAAAGCGGGGTTAGGGCATACCGTGAATTTGTCCAAAAAGTGGGTAATGGAAGGTTGGAGGTCTTGTGCTCCAAAGGTCAGGCTTTCTTTAGGAGTGACAATATTGACATTGTGGATCAAAGGAAAGTTATAGCTGCCATGCTTCCCTTGGTCAAAATCCACACCATGGCTCCTTGGGTAAGCCATGTAGGTGGTGGGCCGCTATGGACTGCAGGAGTGTGGCTCCCCCAAATCAAGATGGCCCTCCGATAGATATTGGAGCTCACCCAACTCTCCTCTTAGAAGACCCCCCCTAGATGCAAAAGCTGCCTGGATTTAAGGCTTCCACCCAACTCCCTACCATTGCCATCCCTTTCGTATGGTAACGTGTTGCAAAAAGCCATCCATGCCTCAAAATTGGTGTCCTAGATTCTTCATCGCCATTTATGTTAGATTTCATAGCCTTTGACCTTTCTTGGCTCTTTTGTGGCCTTCTCCTCCAAGTACCCTGCATGCTCTCTTCTCCATAACATGGGATTTCAAGCCCTCTCATGGAGCCATCGCTTCCCTAGCCTCTTCGCAACCTGGATGGCTCCTTCAACCACTGGAGGGGGTAGCACTCGATTCAAGGCACAAGGGTAGAATAATTCAAATTCAAATGGTGTGCACCCATTCTCCCACTACTCCCGATGGTTTAATTCCAGTGCCCAATTGATAGGCAGTTGTTCCTCGATTTGCGGCATCTGGACATTGGGCATGTCTTGTGGTCTAGCATTAAACTTTCTCCTTGTGAAGTCAACTCTTTGTGTTTCCTTTTGGTCTCAATGATTCTTTCGGTGGTGATAGGATCTTCTTCTTCTTGGCCTTTGGCTTCTGTTGTCATGGGGAAGGCTCTATTCACTAGGATGTGCCTCTATGTTAGCAGGTTGCTCAAAATCGGGCCCTTCATACCTCGGTGGTTTTGCATGGGCTATTGTAGTTGGCTGCTCTTGGTGCTCTTATTCTCCAATTCAGAGCTACTCTAACTCCTCTATTGAGAGCCTGCTTGTAATAAAAGTTGCCTTTGTTGCGCCCAGCTTGAGCTAGTGTTGGTCCTTAGGGTGTGCTCTTGGAGGCCATACTTTACGGCTCTCCTCCTTGAGATCTCCAACTTCCTCTTTAGCCCTTCCATAGGGTCATCATCCCCGGCCTGAGTTACATGAAGTATTGTATTGAGGAAGGTATGTTTCTGGACCTCTAGCCCTACCGTCACTTTTAGCCCTTGCTTCCACCATGATTCTCCTGCTTTCTACTAGCGCAAGTCATTCGTTAGCTAGGTCCTTGACTCTTCCAAGGTTCCTCTCTTCCCATGCATTGGCTTTCTCCTCCATCTTGCCTTGACTCAACGGTAGCTCTTGTGATAATGTTTTCACAACCTCTTCTTGCTCTTTCCATATTGACAGTGTCTTTTCTTTGTCATGTTTATGGCAATTTAGCTCTTCTTTTAGCCGTTTTTCTGCTCTTGGAGGGTCCCAAGGAGTCAATTCTTCGCCTTCAGCAACTTTTTTGTTGACTTAGTATTCTTCTGGGCTCTAACCTCTTGCAGTTTCTTTCGTATTCATTCCTTTTGTTTCCTCTCCCTCTGGAACTTGCACGGGCTTGTGTCTTTACCCCCTTCAACTCCTCGGTGAGCTCCTCTCTTAGGTTTTTTAATTGTTTGAATTGCTTCTCCATATCCCCTTGCCCCCTATATGAGCCTTGAGAAGTCCATTTATAGTCCCATTTCTCCCTCTATCTTTTCCAATTGTAGCTCTTTTGCACTTTCTTCTTCCTTCTCTGCCTCCATTTTCGTCCTTACTTCTAATTATTTCTTTAGGTTGTTCACTTGTCTCTGATAGATGGTTATTTGCTTTGTGTTCTCTAGTGGTAGGAAACGAATACATTCTTTTGTTAGATATGATCAATGCCCCACCCTCATTAGGTGCCACCAATGATCCATGGTGCTCAAAGTTGTAAGGCCCCCATTATGAGGAGAAGCCAAATGTGAGCCTGAACATTGGTTGAGTCCTGACTTGTATATGAGACGAGGTCTATGTGACCAGATGGCAAAAAGGTGACCGTTGTGGGTCTAATGTTTGGGTTAGACGGAGTGGTTAAGCTGGTAGCAACTCGAGGCGCATTGCATTGAGTTGCGGGGTAAGGGATTTAAAAGGGGCCCCTATTTTGGGATTCGAGGGCCACGAAAGCGGCCCCTGGCTGGGGGGTCCTAGGGGGGCTAGCGACCCCCCGGCGGGGGACTGGGGACAGCGCCGCCGGCCCGATGGTAAAGGGAATATTCCCTGGCCGACTAGTGGAGGCTTATATGGTAGGTCAGTCAGGCCAACCTAACGGCCTTCGCGGGCTATAAAAGCTAAACCCCTTCACAGCCATCCATCATTCATCTTTCACCCACTCAGAGTTGTTGTTCCAGCTAGCCTTAAGCTCTTCACCTATCTTCTGTCTAGATCACCATCTAAGATTCACATAGTGGAAGTGCACGGGTGGACAGAGCCATCTTTGTATCAGTTGTTTGGAGCTAAAGAATTTACTGATTCTCCTTTTATCTGTTGTGTACTCTCTATCTCTTTCTCAGATTCTGTTCGCTGCGCTGTGTAATTTTTTACATGGTATTAGAGCCCAGGGGGCTCTAGAGATCAGAGAGTGTGCAAGAGGCAAAGGCTTCAACAGCAAAGAGAAACCATGTTGACTTTCGAAAGCGGTTCTGGCGCATCAGGAAGCGGTGCAAGAGGTGGTGCTATTGTACCGACTATTCAAACACTAAGGATTCGTCCACCAACCTTTAGCAAAGGCAAGTTAGATGGTACAAACTACACCTTGTGGAAGTTCAAAATTACAACTATCCTTGATTCTTATGAGCTTCTGGAGACTGTGCTGGGACTAACGCAGAACCACAGCCTACCCCCGACACCCATCAAATTCTAGTGTGATGATTCCTCCGAATGCAGATCTTCTACGAGCTTGGAAACGAAGGAATACAGATGCATTGTGTGCTTTAGTTACAAGTTGTTCTGACAGTGTTCTGAATTTGCGTTAGAGGCTTGGAATGTACTAAGGAGTCAGTATGAAACACGAAACCAAATAAGGATTCAAAACTTGGAGAATCAACTAGTAGTGGAGAAGTTTGCTGAAGGAGAGACAGTTGAAGCATTCATCACTCGGATTAAGAATCTGCGCGACTAGATGGCTGGCGTTGGGATACAAAAGACTAGTGAAGAGCTAGCTCGGAGGTGTCTTTGGATTTGTCCACAAAAGTTTGATGGACTAGTAACTGCCCTTAATACTCAGGTAAGACCTCAAGCTTTGACTTTTAAGGAGTTTTGTGCATTATTGATGGAGGAGGAGTTGAGGCTGAAAGCCCGAGAAGGAAGCAACAATGGAGATGCTGGATTCTCTGCCAATGCAAAAGGCAAAGGTGGTTCCTCCACAAAAAATGATGGTGACAAAAAGAAGAAGGGTGGCAAGAAGAAGTTTCAAGGAGAGTGCTTCTATTGCAAGAAGAAAGGACACGCAATTGCAGATTGTCGTGTCAAGAAGGCAGATGAAAAGAATGGTACCCTTAAAAGTAAAGGGAAAGAGACAGCCAATACGGCTGAAGCAGAGTTGGAATTATTCATGGAGACCATCGAGGAAGTGTGCTCCTCGGTGCAAGAAGAATCTACCACTGACTCATGGGTGTTGGATAGTGGGGCCTCCCGTCACATGACCAACAAGAAAGGTCTATATAGCTCTATGTAGCCTCTATAAGAATCCATCACTGTGACGGTTGGAAATGATGCTAAATGCCCTGCTGCGGGCACATGTACTATTTCTTTTGTTGTTGCAAATGGTGAAGTAAAAAAGCTTTCAAATGTGTTGTATGTTCCCAAAATCAGGAGAAATCTGTTATCAGTTGCTGCTATAACTGATCTTAGTCATGAAGTGAGGTTCAAGAAGACAGGTGCAGAAATTCTTGATAGTGCTGGCACAATTGTTGGCAAAGGAGAAAGAAGGAACAACTTGTATGAGCTAAGTGCTCTTACAGCCACCGCTGGAGTGGGTACAAGTAAGCTTTGGCATGAAAGGTTTGGACACATCGGATTTGCAGTGTTGAAGGAGATGCAAAAGCAAGGTATGGTTGCTCACCTACCTACAATAACTTAATTGAAGGAACCATGTGAAGCTTGTATGATGGGCAAGCAACAGAGAAAGGCATTTGCACAAGAAAGCAAGAATAGAGCACAGGCTCCTCTAGAGTTGGTGCATGCTGACTTGTGTGGTAAGATGTCTACACAGGCCTTGGGGGGATCTTCTTATTTTATGTTGATTGTTGACGACTACAGTAGGAAGATGTGGATGTACTTCCTTCGTGATAAGGCTCAAGCTTTTGGTAAGTTTAAAGAATGGCTAAAACTTGTTGAGAATGAAATAGGGAAAAGTGTGAAGAAATTTGGAATAGATGGTGGTGGTGAGTTCAACTCAAGGGAGTTTGAAAACTTTGGCAAGAGCAAAGGGATCAAGCGTCAATTGACGACGCCTCACACACCTCAGCAGAATGGTGTTGTGGAATGCATGAATCGCACCATTGTGGAGATGGCAAGATGCATGCTAAAGGGCAAGGGATTTCCTAACCATTTTTGGGCGAAAGTTGTTAATACTGCAGTCTTCATTCTAAATCGAAGCTACACAAAGGCTCTCAAGGGAAAAACACCTCATGAGGCTTACACTGGTAAGAAACCATCTGTCTCACATTTCAGAATTTTTGGATGTGAATGTTATGCACATGTTCCAGATGAGAAGAGAAACAAGTTAAAACCAAAAAGTAGAAAATGTATCTTCTTGGGTTATAGTGATGAGCAGAAGGCTTACAAATTATATGACCAAGAGGCAAAGAAGATCATCATGAGCTGTGATGTGGTGTTCAAGGAGGAGCCGCATACAGTGGAGGAGGAGAAGGCAAGTTCTTCCACTTTATCATCAAGCGAAGAAGTAGTCCACTATAAACCTGTTCTGAGAGCTGTTCCTATCCTTAAGGAGGAGGAAGCATCATCTTCAGATGATGAGGAAAAAGTTCACCAACCTGACATCACCCCACCGAAAAAGCCATGGCCGCACTAGGTGAAGCAGCTCTATGACCACAATAATCCTATGCTTGCATCTGTTGAGGAGAAGGTAGACGGACCAAGGAGGTCTCAGAGAATAGAGGATCAAAGGAGGGCTTCTGCTCACATAGTCAATATGGCCTTGATGGTTGAGATTATGAGAGAAGTAAAGGAGCCAACTGACTTAGAAGAAGCACTTGCAGATCCATCATGGAAGGCTGCTATGCAAGCGGAGTATGACAGCATAATGAAGAATGACACTTGGGAGCTAGTGGATTGACTAGCAAAGCGGAAGGTTATTGGCACCAAGTGGATCTGAAAGGTAAAGTACAAGGCTGATGGTACCTTAGAAAAGTACAAAGCTAGACTGGTTGCCCAAGGATTTTCACAAGTTGAAGGGTTTGATTTTCAAGAGTCATTTGCCCCAACTGCCAGAATGACCACTATTCGTATGGTACTTGCAGTGGCTACCCCCACAAGAAGTGGCCAGTGTACCAAATGGATGTTAAGTCAGCGTTCTTCCCCTGGTGGGGGTTCAGGGGCAGCGCCCCCGGCCCGATGGTAAAGGGAATATTCCCTGGCCGACTAGTGGAGGCTTATATGGTAGGTTAGTTAGGCCGACCTAACGGCCTTTGCGGGCTATAAAAGCTAAACCCCTTCACAGCCATCCATCATTCATCTTTCACCCACTCAGAGTTGTTGTTTCAACTAGCCTTAAGCTCTTCACCTATCTTCTGTCTAGATCGCCATCTAAGCTTCACACAGTGGAAGCGCACGGGTGGATAGAGTCATCTTTGTATCAATTGTTTGGAGCTAAAGAATTTACTGATTCTCCTCTTATTTGTTGTGTACTCTCTATCTCTTTCTTAGATTCTGTTCGTTGCGCTGTGTAATTTTTTACATCTTTTCCACCTCCAATTCTGACATGGTGGTCTTGTCTTCTTTCATCTTTTCAAGTTGGCCTAGGAACTCCTACATGTGATTGTCATAGTTGGTCATAATGCCAACATGGCCAATGGCATAGACATTGTGGATGCTTTGACCTTAGACTTCTTTGGGTCCTTTCTAGATTATGTGTCCATGGTAGTAGGTCTCTCTGTCCCTATTATTGGTGCTCCACCAACCACTGGTGTGCTGGGCCAAGCCGCTTCACATCGAGTTCAGTAGGTATTGCACCGACACCACCATGTTGCTTTGGTCCACTCCCCCTCTTCTTTGATGTCTCTTGGGTGGTGACTAGTGTGGCAATCACGGCTGCTCTGGTGGTGGGTTGATGAGGGCCTTTCCCTTGCTTGGCACAATATGGGCCCTTGAACTCTTTCTTTTGCTACTACAGTGCTGGAGCCTGGGCTCATCACATGGGCTTCTCCTTGTGAGTTCTCTAGGTCAGGAGGCTTGCTCTATTGACAACCACAAGGCTAGGGCCATTTCTCGTCTTCTTCTTTTTTCAGCCTTTCCTCATTTTCTATTTGCTTCCTTCTTTGTTCCTCTTCCTCCCTTCTTGACTCCTTTTCCATCTTTCTTACTTGTTGTTCTTTCTCTTCCTACTTCTTTCTCCGTTCATTTTCTAATTCTCTCAATTCCTTCTATTTGGCTTCTACTTCCTTGTCTCCTTCTGCCATGGTTTTTTTCCTCTTTGCTAGGATGTTCAACTTGAGTTTTCTTTTTACACCTTGGCTCAACAGGACTGAGCTCTCCTTCCCTTTCCCACTAATGGTTCTCTCGCTCAAGGCCTCTTGTTGCTGATGGACTTGGGGTGGAGCTTCCCTATTTTTACGTGACTGCATAGGTGATTTGTGGGCTGGTGAGTGCTCGAGGGTTTCTTTTACCACTTCTTGTCTTTCCAAGTCCCCAACGGCCTCCTAGATGATGGCGGTGAGCACACCTCCAAAACCTATGTTGAAGGCTTTAGCTACTGGCTTTTGCCTTGCCGTCTCCAACTGTGGAAGCCAAAGATTCCCCGCTTGTTGCTTTGGCTCCTCTGGCTAGCGCTTTTGCTAATTTGGTCTTGCATACATAGCCATTCCAATTGATTTTGTCCAATGACTTGTCTGCAAGGCTCTCGAGTAGTGGCACTCCAATGCTGCTAATCAAGGAATTGTACCTCTAACTAGAGAATAGAGCATCGATTACCTTTGCTTCCAGTCTGATGTTAGGGTCGAGGATGTCAGCTAGGTTAACTCCATCATTCGTGTGTACATTTGGGCCTTGTCCATACCTAGCATATTGTAAACATCTCTCTTGGGCTACCTCTCGAGCTTGTTGACTAGCCCTAGAGCTCTTTCTACTATTTTGGGGCTCAACTCCACTTCTACTCTGTGAGTCTCTCCTCCTTATCTTACTGCCACATTGTCGCAGTTCTTGTTCACATCAAAAGTTCGCACGAATTCTGTGCACTTGTTGTAATCGATGGCTTTTGACCAACCTTCTGTTGAGATATCGAGCTCCACTCGTGATATGCCAGGGTGATCGTTGTGCATTTATTTCATCGACTTGTCAGTTGTAGATGCGATTGGTACACCGCCCATGAATAATAGCTAGATGACATCTATCCTTATCTACTCTAGTTCGTGGCTCAGTTAGTATGCCACCTTAGTTAGTTGTCTTTGGTTTGAGACCCATATGTAGGGTTCTTCTATTTCTTTGTATGAGAATTCTTTTTGGCTTACACAACTAAGAAGAGGAAAACTGTTTTCAGCCTCCACCCTTGTGTGTATTCCCCCATTGTGCAAGCAAGAAAGCTACAAGTGAGACTCCTTCCTTCTCTCCCAAAATCTTGACATGGTATCAGAGCCTTGTTCGTGGTAAGGAGCTCAAGAAAGCAAGCCAAGCTCGCGGTGTTCTGGTAAGAGGAGTAGTGTTGCTTTCATTTTCTGTTTTGGGAGCAGATCGCTGCAGGTAGCATAGCCGAAAATTGTAAGAGTGCATTGTCTCAGGTTGAGACGCCCTTGGCAATTTTTTTGATTTGAGGCCATTTCGGGGCCTGTTTTGGAGGCGGAAGTTTTCTGCATGCACTCAGGAAAAGGCCTTGTTTTATGCTGTGCGACCACTGTTCTACAGGTCGGTGAAAAGTTACCACAGAAATTGCATCGTATGCTTGTGTGCAGAGACATTGGGAGTTACAGAATCATCCTTGGTTCCTGTTTATGCAAAATCGTCACTACGAAGTGACTGTGTGGTCAAATACCACTTTTTCTAGTTTTGCAAATTTGCCCTTGTGAGGGTGAAGCTGTGTTTTTTGCAGTGACAGAATTTTTTGCAGTGTTCTGTAATGGCATCTGATCCTCTTTCACAGATTGTAACTGAAAAGCTTGACAAGAACAACTTCCAGGCATGGAAGTTTAGAATGACGAATTTCCTTATGGGAAAAGGATATTGGGAATTTGTTGCAGGAAATGAAGAAGAACCAGTTCTTCCTGATGTTCCCAATCAACAGCAAATGTAGGCATTTAAGGCATGGCATGAGAGAGCCAGGAAAGTTATGTACTGGCTGTCTATTAGCATTTCAGACTCTATGATTGTGCATATTCAAGATGCAAGTACGCCAAAGGAGGCATGGGATACTTTGTCAAAAATGTACAGCACAAATACGCAAGCCAGGAAAATGCAGCTCAAGCAAGAGTTGCATAATGTGCAAAGAGAAAATATGAGCATCATGACTACCACATGAAGGTGAAGAAGATTGCAGATGCACTTGCTTCCATTGGGTCGCCAGTGGAAGATGATGATTTAGTATCTGTGACCTTGAATGGTCTAGGAAAGGATTATGCACAGTTTCGGACATCCATTTCAGTTCGTGAAAGATTTCCTGATTTTGAGGAGTTGATTGCTCTTTTAATTTCTGAGGAGCAGAGAAATGGTGGTGCATCTTCTTCAGGAGGAACTTCAAAGGAAGTTGTCTTCTACTCAAATGTTGGAAGAGGTAGAGGAGGCCGATCTGGAGGCCGTGGTAGAAATCAGAATATGCAGCAAACTCAAGAAAACCAGTCCTATGGAGGAGAACGTGGTAACTCTAGAGGCAGGGGGAGCCAAAGAGGTCGTGGTGGATGGCAAAGAGGCCAATATGCAAACAGTAATGTTGAATGCTACTATTGTGGTAAAATGGGTCATATAGCTAAAGACTGCTATAAAAAGCAGAATGACATCATGAATGGAAAATTGCAACAAGGGAATTATGCATCTTCTAGTAGACAAGGTGATGATAGAAATGAGCATTTGTTTATGGTGCAGCACATGACCAATTCTGTGACAAGTACAGAAGAAAGTAACGATGTGTGGTATGTTGACTCAGGTGCATCAAACCACATGACAGGTCATGCAGAATGGATGCAGGATGCAAGGAAAATGGAAAAACCAGGATTTGTGGATACCAGTGATGATACTACACATCCTATTGTGCAGATTGGAAATATTCCTTTGTCTATGCAGGATGGGAAAAAGAAATACCTGTCGGATGTATTTCATGTTTCGAATATCACCAAGAACCTGGTTTCTGTCGGTCAAATGGTTGAGCAGGGCTTGCAAGTCAGATTTAATTCCCATGGATGCTTTGTTGAGGATATGAAAAATAAAGGTCGCTTGATAGTAAAAGGAAAGAAGAAGGGCAGAATGTTTACATTGGATGCAGACATGCCTGAATTGAGCGCAGCAATGTTTGCACATGGGACCGGTGTAGTTGCAGATATTGATATCTGGCATAAACGCATTGGTCATGCTAATGTACATTGACTTAAATCAATGCAGGCCCAAAATATTGTTGCAGGATTGCCTAAATTCAAGGTTGCAGAAATGCATAAGGTATGTGAAGCCTGTCAGTTTGGAAAACAGGCAAGGAAACCATTTTCTAGACATGTTCAAGAGAGTAAGAAGCCATTGGAATTAATCCACTCTGATGTGTGGACTACTAAAGCTGCATCTCTTGGAGGCTGTCATTATTTTGTTACTTTTATTGATGACTATAGCAGAAAAGTTTGGGTGTATTTTATGAAAAAGAAAAGTGAAGTTTTTGGGCATTTCAAAACTCTTAAAGCTATGGTTGAAAAAGAAACAGGCCTACAAATAAAATGCCTAAGGTCAGATGGAGGGGGAGAGTACCTCTCAAATGAGTTTGCAAGGTTCCTGCAGGAGCATGGCATAAAGCAGCAATATTCATGCAGTCATACCCCACAACAAAATGGAATTGCAGAAAGGAAAAACAAGCATATTGGAGAGGTATCTCGTGCCATGCTCAACGAAAAAGATTTGATGGGCTGAAGCAGTTGCTATAGCAGTCTACATAATGAACAGGACTCCCACTGCACCAATACATGGGATGACTCCAGAGGAGAGGTATACTGGTAGGAAACCAGATATTTCTCATTTGAAAAATTTTGGTTGCATTGCCTATGTTCATGTACCAGATGAGTTGAGATCCAAGTTGGATCCAAAAGCTGAGAAGTGCATCTTTATTGGTTACTCTCTGCAGCAGAAAGGGTATAGATGCTATAATCCTTCTACTCGTAAGTTTACAGTGAGTAGAGATGTTGTTTTTGATGAGATGAGTAGCTAGTATAAACCAATAAATGTGATTGATAGTGTAGATGCACAAAATGGTAATGCTGCACAAAATTCACAGCAGCAATCACAAGATATTAGTAGACCTGGAGCGTCCTTTAGCAGTGGTTCACATTCTTCGCCATGGACAGGCAGATTGAGATTAGGAGAATCTTCTCAAAGCAATGCAGATAGTAGTATGCAGGTATCACAAAAAGGAAAAGAGAAGGTAGATCAGCCCATGTTTGATGTGAATGCAGGTCACTCTTATGTGGATGGTGAATCCAGTGGCTCAGAACAGATCATTGATGATGAGTTGGGTATCCCTTCTATTGTTACACCTGGAGTAAGGAAGACCAGGGATGTTTTGAGAGCACCTGGAAGTGAGCCTACTTTGTGTAGGTCTACCAGAGCTAGGTATCCTGTGGATAGGCTGAAATATGATGGATTTACAGCCATTCACTATGCATATATGGTCAAAGTGATACAGGAACCAGAGCCCACTTCTTTTGAGCAAGCCATGGGAAAAGAAAAATGGGAGAAAGCCATGGATGAAGAAATGGATGCCTTGGAAGCAAATGCTACATGGGAATTGGTACCTTTACCTAAAGATAAGCATGCAATTGGTTGCAAGTGGGTTTATAAGGTGAAATACAATGCAGATGGTTCTGTGAACAGATACAAGGCAAGATTAGTAGTCAAGGGGTATGCACAAACATATGGCATTGACTATGAAGAAACATTCAGTCCGGTTGCAAGGATGGCAACCGTAAGAGCAGTCATTGCTATGGCTGCATCAAAGCAATGGTCTTTACATCAGATGGATGTAAAGAATACCTTCTTGCATGGTGATTTACAAGAAGAGGTATATATGGAGCAGCCACCGGGTTATGTGCATGCTGTTCATACTGAGTTTGTTTGCAGGTTGAAGAAAGCCTTGTATGGCTTGAAGCAAGCACCTAGAGCATGGTCTGACAAGATAGGACAGTATCTTGTCACTATTGGCTTTCAGATTTCCAAGGCAGATTTTTCACTTTATGTGAAAAAAACAGAGAAAGGTATTATGCTGCTTGTCATTTATGTTGATGATTTGATTATGACAGGTGATAGTGATGAAGATATCCTTCATGTGAAAATGCTATTGAAGCAAAAGTTTGAGATGAAGGATTTGGGAGAGCTGCGTTATTTCTTGGGTATTGAGGTGATTAGATCAGCAAGTGGGATACAGCTCTTGCAGAGGCAGTATGGATTGGACATACTGTCCAAATATGGGATGATAGGCTGTAAGCCTATTTCAGTTCCTTTGGAGCAGAATGTAAAGTTGAGCATAGATGCAGGTGAGCTTCTCGAAGACCCTACTATGTACATACGCATAGTAGGAAGTTTGATTTATATGACTATTACCAGGCTAGATTTGAGCTATGCTGTTGGACTGGTAAGTCAGTTTATGCAGGCTCCAAGGAAACCGCATTTGGATGCGGCTAGACGCATACTCAGGTATGTGAAGTCCACATTGCAGTATGGACTACTTTATGAGACTGGGGTTCAGATACAGTTGCATGGATACACTGATGCTGATTGGGCTGGTAGTATTTCTGATAGACGATCTACCAGTGGATATGTGTTCTCTTTTGGGAGTGCTGCAGTCACTTGGAGCAGCAAGAAACAGTTGCCTTGTCGAGCACAGAGGCTGAGTACAGGGGTGCAGCAATGGCTGCATGTGAGGTAGCTTGGTTGCATAAGCTACTTTATGATATGCATCAGCCTACAGATGGGCCAGTTGTCATTTATTGTGACAACATGAGTAGTATACACTTGGCAAATAACCCAGTTTATCATGCTAGAACAAAGCACATTGAGGTGCATTATCACTATGTGCGAGAGAGAGTTTTACTAGGTCTTATTGATCTAGTTTATGTCAGCACAGAGTATCAGGTAGCTGACATATTCACGAAGGCATTGGGCGTAGAGAAGCTGCGCAAGTTCAGAGACCTGCTTGGTGTGCAGGAATTGGGATTGAGCTTGAGGGGGAGTGTTGAGATATCGAGCTCCACTCGTGATATGCCAGGGTGATCGTTGTGCATTTATGTCACCAACTTGTCAGTTGTAGATGCGGTTGGTACACCGCCCATGAATAATAGCTAGATGACAGCTATCCTTATCTACTCTAGTTCGTGGCTCAATTAGTATGCCACCTTAGTTAGTTGTCTTTGGTTTGAGACCCATATATAGGGTTCTTCTATTTCTTTCTATGAGAATTCTTTTTGGCTTACACAACTAAGAAGAGGAAAACTGTTTTTAGCCTCCACCCTTGTGTGTATTCCCCCATTGTGCAAGCAAGAAAGCTACAAGTGAGACTCCTTCCTTCTCTCCCAAAATCTTGACACCTTCTCCATGTATTTGCCAAGATTACCCTAGTCGACGATCTATTTTACCACCCACTCTTTCATCACCACTCTTTCTAAGTTTTGGATACTTCTGAATTTAAACTGTTTAAAGGCCCTTATTTTCGTTATTAGGCCATATTTGGCCTGCTCTTCTTCTATGAATGGGAGCTTGCTACCTTTGTCATGCCCAACCATCTCGGGTTCTTGTCGTGATGCAACAACTCACTATTAGTTTACTTGAAATGACTTTTTGTGAAAAGATGAGGAGGTTATGAATATATACTATGGAAAGATGAAGTGCTCAAATACAGAATGAAAATTTTTGGTTCAAGTAGTCCATATAGTTCAACCCAAAATTCCATGAATCCTTAAGTAGAATTGACTTTTATGAGTCTTTTTTACTTTTTAAAGTTTGGTTTTAAGGTTCAAGTCGTGTCTTCTTTTCTGCCTTACCCCTTCCCCTCTGGGAGTGATGAAAATCCTTCCTAGGATTGGAGGATGAAGGCTTAAAGGCATGAAGTGCATGCGTGCTATGCTTTACTTCATCATGAGCAAATCATAGAAGTTTGGTTATACTCCAAGTGGGTGTGATGGTCCATGTCATGAGGTCTAATGCCTATGTGTGTAATGTAGGTTAGGGCATTAGTGAGGAAGTCATTGAACTTCATCCTGCTAGCGATATGCAATTCCTCCTCGGTTAGGATTCAATCGAAATAGAGGTGGGGCATGACGTGGTCTTCTAACGATCGATTGCGATCGATAGCCAATACTCTGAAAAGGTAGGTACATAGGTTGGGTTGTACTCGGAGGTTTTGATTGCCCATCTTTGCTCTGCATTGGCCATAATTTGGTAGCCCTCTTGTTCCCATTGGACACAAAGAGTGTACCATTTGCAGAGAAAAGAAAAATCAGATCCGGCTAGCTTTTTCAGCTCTTCGAGCTCCTGGCTTGTTGCAGAGACTTTGCTCTTGCTATAGGATGTGATCAATCATTGTGTGCGAGCTTGCTCTTGAGAGATTTTGGTGGCGATCAATTCCGCAATTACCATGGGAATCTTGACAAACATGAATTCAGATTCTTCCCAAGTGCATGGCAAGGAGCGTATTTTTGCTACTAATGGCTCATTTAGGAGCGCTAAGTCCAACCATTCATAGCTTATGGCTAGCATGGTGAAGGTAGCATCCAATTGTCTAATGCAGGTGACTAAGTCATCCCCCATATATTGGTGGCCAGGTCTGAGGCCAATGAAAGGATATATCTATGCTTGTAGGAGGGTCTAAGGCCTACGGGAGGTTAGGGTTTGGTTGAGCTAGATAACTCCCTACCAATGCCTACCTCTTGGGTTGTTCAATGGGGTGTTTGTTGGCCACTTGTGTGATGGATTGGTCTTGTGGCCCAGATGATGCATTGCCTTTTACTTGTGGAGTAGATCAGATATTGGGAGTGTTAAGTTGAGTTGGTTTAGGGGCATGTAGTTTTGGTTTTGGTTGATAGACATGTAGAGATTCTATGGATTTGGTGCTTTTGGAGTCAATTGATTTCTCATTCCTAGCTGGCTTACTATATTGTAGAGATAGGCTGGAGGGCCTAGATTGAGGGGCACGTATGTCACTCATAGTTTTGGGAAACCAAATCCAATTATTGTCTTCATAGTAGCCTTGATGTACGCAATAGGTCTTTGGGCACCCATCGTGGCTTGATTGTGTGTCTACTTTGGTAGTACCAGCTTTGCCTCCTAGGCCTAGGGCATGAGGTTCCGTGGTCAAGGTTCTTGTGGTTTAGCTTCTAGGTGGCTGTAGTTGTTGTTTAGGCACCCATTTAAGCTGTTGCTTAGTGGTCTTGGGTGTGGCTGTTTTTTTTCAATAGGGTGGGACAAGTCTCAACCTCCCTTCTTAGGCATTGCACTTGGCTCCTCTACCATTGGCATTGCAAGCTGCGATGGAGCCATGCTGTCCTTGCTAAAAGTCATCACTATCGAAACATTAGCAATGGTGAGGTGAATGTGGTGCAAGTCATAGTTGACATTGTAGTGTGCTTGTTTTTTGAATGTGCATCCTAGTAGTGATTCCTTACTGGTGGCCTTAGTGTTAGGCATCACATAGAAGATCATAGGCAGGCTTTTAGTCTCGATAGAGACCTCTATTTTGCACTTTCTCGACAGTGAGTAGAATTGTCCCCCAAATGGGTTGAGTTTAGCATTAGTAGACTCCAATTGGGGGTTGACCAATGAGGGTCCAATGATTGTGTGTAAGGATATTAAAGTCAGCTCCCTCGTCAATAAGTGCGTCAAAGGCATGTGTCTTCTAGGCACTCATTGATATGCATAGGTAGGCAGGTTCTACCGTTTCCTCATCCTCGTCCTCTATCTCAATGATGGTGGCTACTCTTACATTTACAGGGGATTCTAGCATTGGAGGCTCGTGCAATGGGTATGTTGGAGGGTAGTACTTCTTGAGGCGATTGCCATTGAAGAAGCCTACGCCCTCTCCTTCTAGGGTCTCGAGCTCTATGTTGCCAATTTGACTGATGTTGTGGACCCTGAAAGGCCCCAATCCTCTAAACTTCATATTCTACTTATGGCCCTTTACAGAGTATAATAGCACTAGGTCACCTTGCTCAAAGTCACAGTGTTTGACGTGTTTGTTAAACCAGGTCTTGCATCTTGCCTTTTCGCAGATTAGCACATGGGTAGTTAGGAGTCGAGTCTCATAAAAGCACTCTAGCTCTACTAGGCATTCCATCCATGCCTCCTATCCATTCCATCTTTCTTGCATTGCCATTCTCAAGCTTGGAACAAAAAACTCCACGAGTAGGATTGCTTCATCTTGTAGGTGAGCTTGAATGGTGTTTTCCCTATGGCCTTGCCCTATGGCCGTCTTGTAGGCTATTTTGTAGGTCCATAGTGCTGCCATGATTTTATTGTCTCAATCGTTGAGCGAGGTAGAGACTACCTTAGTTAGTATGTTTACTAGGATTTTGTGTGTGGATTCTGCTTGACCATTAGCTTGAGGATAGTATGGTGATGATTTTCTATGAATGATCAAGAATGTAGAGAGAAAATGGGCAATCACTTCATTAATGAAGTGCGTGCCTTGATCACTAACTAGCTCAATTGGGCAGCAACATTGTGAGATCACCTACTCCCAAAGGAACTTAATCATGGTCCTAGAGTCATTTTTCCTCGTGGCCCAAGCTTCAGCCCATTTCATGAGATAATCCATTGCTATAATGATGTACCTTGCTTGTGAGTACTGCGTTGCAGGGCTAATTGACCCAATAAAGTTGATCCCCCACTTTTCAAAGGGTTATTGTGTTATTATCGAGGTCAACTCCATCCTATCCTTACGGATTGGTACTTTGGTTCTTTGACATTTGCTGCAGTGCTTTATAAATTAGCAGCATCGTGGAATAAGGTGGGCCACCACAACTGAGATTGCAGAACCTTGCATGATGCAATGTCTCTACTAAAGTATCCTCTAGTAATTCCACCATGTTCTTTGGCAAGAAACTCATGCATTTTGTGCTCACACACGCATCTTTGCAGTAACCCATCCTGTCCTAGTCTATAGAGCTGGCCCAATTAATTGATAGGGTTGAATCTTAAGGATAAGGTACTTTAGCCTAGCCTTCTCTATGGGTCTCTCGAGTAGTCCATGCTCTAGGACTTGGACTATGTCATCTGCCTAATATGGCATTAGATCAGCCCTAAAATGATCTCTCCCACTAGATATGCTAAACAAGTGTGCATCGGGCAAGCCGTTTACGATGCCCTATCCAGTGGATTCTCATGCGGGTATGCGAGACATATGGATGCCATGTAATGCTTCTTACCCTTGTGTACAACCATAAAGAAGTCAAATTCTAGAAGTAGGAGTAACCACCTAATTAAGCGACACGTATAGTGCAAGGTTTGTTTACTAGATAAAGCAAGGCTTGATGGTCAACGAAGAAGACAAAGGGTGTAGCCAAAAGGTAATGATGACACTTCTTCACAACGAATACCATGGCTAGGCCTTCCCTCTCCATCGTGGAGTAATTCATATCCATATCCATGAGTTTTCTACTAGCCAAGCTCATAAGATAATCGAGATTTTGGAGAAGTTGGTGGCAATGTCATTCTTAGATACCACATGCCCTAGGATACATCCATCGAGGATCGAGATAAAGGGAAATTGTGCAGCCTCTCGGGGTAACTCTTCTCTGTATCTCTCTCTCAAGCTCTCTCTCATAATCTCTTGGAGGGGTATACTCTCTCTCTCCCTCTCTCTTGCAGCCTTTTGGGGTCTCCTTATGCTCCCTTGTGCCTCCCCATGCCTCATATTTATAATGAATTAGAGAGGAGGGGATAAGCACTACAAAGTCGAGATTTCAAAGTAATTTGGATTCTAGTCTTTCATGACCACTTAAAATTGTCAACAGATTTGTGTCTTCTGCTTTTGTCAAGCTTTAAATTCTGCCCTAAATTCTCCTCATCATTTGTCACTTGTCTGGCATTTCCCTTGTGTTTAAATTCCACTCTCATTGGTGACTACATGATAGGGTGACTCAGCATGTTTCACCCAGAACTGGCACTTCAAGGGGTTCAAGGAGGGGTTACATAGCCTATGTTGCTCAAAGACTACACGAAGTTTATCTAGGTGTTCCCTCCAACTGCAGTGAATGCATAGATTGTCAAGAAACACCTCCAATTCTCACCTAAGCATGTCTTTGAAGATGGTATACATGAGGTGCTAAAAGGTAGTTGGTGCATTCGTCAACTAGAATGGCATGACTATATAGGCAAACACGACCAATTCCATTGCAAATGCTATTTTATGCCTATCATCAGGGTGCACTGCACCTGATTATAACCTGAGAAGACATTTAGGAAACTCTAGGCCTCTCTTCTCGCTACTCTCTCAGTCTAGGGTAGTGGATAGTTATCTCTCTTTGTTGTAGCATTGACTTTTTTATAGTTTACACACACTCAAAATTTTCCATTCTACTTCAAGACAATCACTATGGGTGGTACCCAGTCCGTGTGCTCAATTTTGTAGATGAATCTAGCCTTTAACAACTTATGTATCTCCTTCTTGACGGCGTGTGTGTGCTTTGGATTCATTGGGTATGGCTGCTGCTGCTTAATGGGTGTTGCATTAGGAAACATCAGGATGTTATGGGTTATGGCCCTCGGATCGACTCCTTTGAGTTCATCTAAGGACCAAGCTATATATATATATGTATATGTATTCTCATAGGAGAGCAATGAGATCAACCTCCTCTTGCTCAGTTAGGTCATCAGCTATGAACACGGGTCAAGAATTTTTCCCTTCCCTTGCCAAGTTGGCTTCCTTGACCTTAGCACACCCTTTGATAAGTTCATTTGCTTGTCCTTGCCTCTTAGCTCCTAACAAGATCACTACCCTGTCGCCCTTTTTGAACTTCGTGAAGTGCTTAGGTAGGTCCTAGGACTTTCCTTGTTTTTCGGCTTCCAAACCCCTTGGCTGCTTCCTCTTATCCTCCTTCAACCGCTTGCACCTTAGGTAGATTGGGATGTCCCCTTTGATGCGTTTGGCCTTAGGTGGTCGCTCTTAGAGCTCACTTTTGAACTCACAACCTTCGCTAGAAGGATTTTCCTCGTGGTCGCAACTCTGAGGCCAATTCTATTCTAAGGAGTGGTGCAGCACTTGGTTCAACTAATCTAACTTTCTCATAGTCTACCACCCCTAGGTGGTCCAACCAAGTACAATCACATTCTATTCTGAGGAATCCTCTTTCAATCCTAAAAATATTGGATTTTCGTGGCTTGGAATCTACTCGTATCTATTCAATCACTTGGCCATCCATGTCATACTCTATTGTGTCGGCTTTTTCCTCACTTTCCTCACTTGTAGAGTAGTAGTCTTCATATGGTCATTTGAATCATTATCTTTTTTTTGCTCATCGCCTCCTAGGCTCCTAGCCTCAATCCTCTTCTCATTTGTGATCAGTGTCCAATTGTACATCAGGTTCAAGTTGTGCACCTTGGTCCACTACCACTTTAGCTTGTCCATGAGATCCTTGAGGGGTTTGAGATTAGTAGTGGGGTTACCTACTAGCCCTCTCGTTAAGTATTCAAGGGTCCCTTGGAGTTCAAGTTTGTTAGATGGAATGTGGAAAGGGATAGGTGTTGGTTGTTTGCTAGGGCTCCTAGCCATCATGCAAAGTGGTACCAATGGGGCAAGGTCTTACCCTTCGGCAATTGAGATGTTGTGGCTTTATGGGACTCACTAGCTATCCTTGCAGCCTACCTATAATCCTATTTGTCATCTATGAATGGCAGCTTGATGGTGGCTAGCACATGCATCCAATCCCACTTGTCCTCAGAGCATGGGATATACTTTGTTAGTGGCACGTAATAATTCCTAACTTATGAGTATCCTTTCAAGATAGTGGAGATGGCATCTAGGTTAACCGGTGTGGTTTTCTAGGTATCCATCTCAATCTAGCCTCCACTCTATTACTTGGTGTGGTTTTCCAAGTATCCATCTCGACTCTTATAGCCTCCACTCTATTACCCAAGAAAATGAGACCGTTGCCCCAATCTTCTATCACTTGTGTGTTTTGCATCCAAGGTCGGCCTAGTAGGATGTCGTAGTCCACTCCCTTCATGACTATGATGTTCACTAAGAAATTGACTCCCACTATCTTCAAAGGTTAGTCTTTTAGCACTCTAAATAGTTTGACCTTCATTCCATCAGCTAGCGATACATTAAACCTTGCAGTCTCCATAGGCGGGGCTAACCCAAGCTTGCAAGACTACATGATTGAGCACACTAACTCTAGCTCATGTATCTACAATTCCCTTCCTTGTAGCATCTCCTAATGTGTTTACAGGCAAGATTGCGTGCATCTCTGTGCCTTTCCAAAAGGCATTTACATGAGAAAAACTAGGCTTTGAGCTCAATGTTAAGCTTGGTATGTGTGTTACTACATCATGGTTAGGAAGTCGGTCACTCCAAGCACGTCATGTCATTCTACCCACTACTTCAACCCTTGCCATAGCATTAGGTTCTACCTGAGCAGCTCTCCCAGAGGTAGGGTCACATGGGCCGATATCAATGTCATGAGCAAGTTGCCAATCGCCTACCTTTTGTTAGGCTCTACACTCTTTTACCAATGATATTGGGTAGTTTGCCAACCTGTAGGTGGCGTTTAGGCTTTGTCTATGTAGTGTTACATGGGTGTGGATGTGTCTCTTGAT
The DNA here is from genome assembly GCF_053477565.2 of Lygodium microphyllum. NCBI lineage: Eukaryota > Viridiplantae > Streptophyta > Polypodiopsida > Schizaeales > Lygodiaceae > Lygodium > Lygodium microphyllum. The sequence continues at coordinate 15,711,324 of NC_141153.1, read as the reverse complement.
TTGAACTGAGTAGGCAAGATTGGTGTGCTCACACTAGAGAGCTCATCGATCTCATCTTTGATAATGGGTTCCACATCCTTTAAGTGCGCTTAGGCTTCTCTAACCCATTCCTTGACCTTATCCACTACTTTCAATTAGTGCCTCAGATTGGGATATTCTCTAACCTTGGTACTTCCCTTTTCTATTGTTTGAGGAGTAGATGTCTTTGCTTCTGTGCTTATGACTTCTTAAGCGTAATCTTCGTCTTGACCCTCCTTTTCCTTCTTTTATAACTTTTCTTCCCTATTGAAGCTGCATCGAGGTTGCTAGGTCTAGGTAATGAAATATTGGTCTACTTTGCCTGTGCTCAAGTCATGAAATTTAGTGGAATTGGCGGGGCATTGCCATCAAGTGTTTCAACTCCGAATAGTCCCAATGGTATGGATGGCACGATAGCCGAACTAGTGGAAGGTTTCTGCCTGAGGCACTTGACATACAAGTGTATGATCCCACACTCAGGGCATCTTAGGTTAGCCTTCTCTCAATTGGCTTGCTCCATTTTGGGGCATTGAGATGAGATGTATCCTAGGTGACCGCAAGTCTAGGATGCGATGGGTTCCTGGTTCTGTCCTCCTAGACCTCTATTACTTACCCTACCCAATGCCATCATTGGCACGTGTCTGAAATCCATCAAGTTGGGATTACCCTCTTCGTGTGTACGAGATGTGGGGGTTTACATATGATTCATAATTGTTTGGCTCCTTCATGTAATGCATTGAAGAGTTGCTCGATGGGGTTGATATCCATCTTAGGGACATTTGGCTTTGAATCATTGGGTGTTGGGAGGGCTAGTGGAGCTCCCCTTCTAAAATATGATGGTCTATTCCCTAGGTAGTAAGGTTGATTATATGGCTCTGAGTATGGAAATTGCCTCAATAATTAGTAATGCATTGCATCATAGCCAAGCTGACCACAATTGACACACGGTTTGGATCTAGGATCCATGCACTCAACTAGAAGGTGGTTTGCTCTACAATGCATGTATTGCATGTGAGGTTGTGCGGGCCTTCTCATTATCTCTTGTAGCCTAGCCAACTCTAGCATCACATCCACCAACTCCTGACTCTGGCCGACACTCTTTCCCTTATCTTGGGTGCTCTGGCTAGATCTTTCACTAGCAGTCATAGCTCTTTCTGAAATTCTAGAGGCAGTGCTATCTCAGGTTGTGGGTCTTGAGCTCCTCTCCTTGAGTAGGTCATCCACTTATATGGCTTTTTCAAATACCCTAGCTAGCACATTCCTTTGTAGGGTGAGTTGCTCACCAAGGCCTTGTAAATCTCTTTGCTTTAGATTCCACTTATGAACACCGTGGAGACTGCTCATTTGCTAGGTCTCTTTGCATTTGGGATTCTCTTAAAGAGACTCTGCACGTGGGTGACATAGTCTTGAATATCCTCCTTGTTCTTTTGACTGACGTTCATCAATCTAATGATGAGGTTGTTAAGTATCCCTCCTCTTAGAGAATCTCTTGATGAAGAGACTCTTGAGGTTATTGAAGTCATTGAATTTGACATTGTCGAGACTAGTATACCATGCCCGTCCTTTGTCTGCTAGGCAAAGTCCAAAAGGTTGTACACATTGAGCAAGGTCTGAGAGGCTGTTAGCCTTGCATACTTGCTCAAAATGCTCCATAAAGCTATACAGGTCATTGTTGGGTTGGAGTTGCTTGGCAACCATAGATATCTTGGTTTGGCCCTAGAATTCGGGATGATTCCTAGTCCTGCTAGCAATGAAGTTACCAAGGCTGCTCCACTCTACTTTACAGTTGTGTTGTCTAAGAGCTCACCTAGTGTAAGGTTGGCTTCTAGTGCCCTCTCCCTTTCAACATTTGGTCCTATCCTATTTTAGTTGGTGAGCGCTAATACGTGTTGGACCTCGCATTTTTCTATGCCTTGCCTCATCTTTTGAGCTCATTGCTCTTGATCATAGGTAGCTATACCTTGTAGTGATCTCCTTTCCAACTTTCACTCTTCCTCGAGATCAACTATGATGTCTTCGGTTGGTCTACTGTGATGCTCCATTTTAGTTTGCAGGTCATATCGGGTTATCATTTACTGGATATTGACTGGGAATTCTTCCAAGTCAAGGTCATCATTTTCAGGGTTTGCACTCATTCATGACATGTTGCCAGTTTCTTGGGCAACTAGGGTATCGATCAATCTAATCAGATTGATCAAGTTGGGTAGAGTTGCGTCCCTAATTGTGCCTATCACTATTGCTCCTAAAGTGGCTCCGACGATTTAAGTCTTTAAGTGTTCGACGATTGGCGTCCTTGGCCACTATTCAATGTTTGGGGTCTCCTCCTACTAGTGGGTTAGTTTAGCTTATCATATTTTGCTTGAATTCCTTGTTATTTAAAACAATCCTCAATGTTACGGGCACTCAAATGCTAGTGGTGTGCTCCTCAGAGTGCATTGTGAAAAATCAAGCTTTTGGCTTTTCTGGTGTGCGTTAAATGTTTAGTTGATGCAATGTTCAGATTCAATGGAAACAATAAAGTGCAACATACACTTTTGTGATCCTTTCATCTATTTAATAGCCACTCTAGTTGGTTTGTTTTGGTCTCTACAGCATCCTAGATGTGTGGTATGAGGGGTAGCAGGTTTGGTCAATTAGTCCAAGTCTCTATCAGGATACAAGACTGAGGGTCAGCGGGGGCGCATTCATTCTCTTGGTTATTAGATCGCAATTCGTGAGTTTGGTGGCCCTATGAGCTGTTCTACACATTTGGGGGTCTAAGGGGGTGCCATTTAGCTTGGTTTTAGCCTTTGACTACCTTGGGGTGGGTCCGATTTGCCAAAATTTGGCTTTTGTGCAATCTATTCAAGTGACAATGTTTGAATGGCAGTCATCCAGGTGGACGATTTTAGGGTGTCTGAATTTGGCCATTCAAGGTTGAGTGGCCGTCTGAGGACGAGGTTGAGTAACGTTGTACGAGTCCAAATGGTCCTGTGCAAGTTTGTATGGATGGTTGTTTGAGGCCGAATTAGGTCTAGGATCCAAGTCTGAGTCTCAGACTTAGACAAATTTGTGGTTGTTTGAGTGGACTTGTGACTCAGATTGTCCGAGTGGTTGTAGGACTCGAATGACTGTGGAATCATTTGAGTGCGGCAATTGGGTTACAAAACGACAAAAAATCCCTCAAATACTCCTAGTGCCTATTCTAACAATGCAACTAAGGTCCTGATGACTAGGATCAACAAGCATCAGTTGACTCTGTGCATACCTGTAGGGCTTGGGGATGTGGGAATGCGAATCGATGAACGAATCTATGCTCATGTCTTGTAGCTCTCTCTCTCTCTCTCTCTCTCTCTCTCTCTCTCTCAACCAAATGCACACAAATGAGCTCTCTCTCTGTCCTCTTGGCTTCTTAAACCCTTTCTCTCTTGCCTTATACTTCCGCCTTCTCTCTCTTTGTTGTCCTAATGCCTTGAAGCTCTCATTTCCCTAATTTTTTTCCCTTTTTTGGGCCTATTATTACAATAGAAACCCTACTATGTGTTTCTTTGTTTTCCTTGCTTTTTTTCTTTATCTGAATGCATCCAAATCACAAGTAACCACTTACATTAATCCAATCTACTTACCTAACTCCAAAAAACCAGAAAAACTTGCAAAGGAGAAAAAATACCTCTTCAACTCCCTTGCTTCCTACCTATCTCAAGCATCGGTTTGCACAAACCCTACTTCAAAGCACTCAAAACTTGAATCCATTGGTCCCGCAATGGAACCAAAAAGTGGGAGCTTCTTGCTTGACCACCAAGACCCACGCACCTCTTAGTGTTTCAAGCATTTCAAGCCAAGTACAATGACTAACTCTCACATAGCCATATGCACTCTCACACCTAAGAGTATAGTGACCTTATCTTCATGCTCGATTAAGTTGCCTCCTCTCACAAACTCTACAGTAGTTGCACGATCCAAGGTGCAAGCTCAAGCAAGCTCGATCCTCAAGCCCCAAGCTCCATGCTCCATTTCTATGCATGAGACAAGAGAAGAGAAGAGAAGAGGAGAGAAGAAGAAGAGAGGAGAAGATGGAGAGTTTCTCCACCACAGTCCCTCACTCTCACACACTCACTCCCTCACTCTCTTAAGAAGCTTAAGCAAGCAAGAACAAGAAGAAGAAAAAGAAGAAGAGAAGAACTAGTTTTGGCCACATACAAGACTGAACTTCTTCATGCCTTTTGTTGTACAAAACCTTAATCCCCTTTGGGCATCCATCCCTTTTTTATATGCTCGGCCATTTTAGCCTAAGTACTCTTTTCCTATTCCCTTCTTATTTACAATGTTCCTTCATCCACGCCCATCTACATTTACCAATTGTACATGAGGGATCCTGGTGCTCTTTTACAAAGATTTAGAGTGCACTTTTATATTTAAAATGTGTCTTTCTACTTTTATGCTTGTGCTAAACTTTTAAAGTTTCCCTTGCACTTGGCATTTTTTCCTCGTATTTCTTTGATCAGGGCCGCCTTTTTCCGTTTTGCCTTGTGTCTTTTTAATTTTCTTTTTTCTTTCTTTACATTGGGGTTAACAAATAACCCCATGGGAGTTTCCTACGTTGAATAGGAGCAAGTCTGTCCACTAGGTGGTTGTGTGGATGGCAAAAGAATCGGTAGCACCACTAAGAGATCCCCAATTGCTACAAGTATCAGATTCAAGATCCACAAGTGTGAAGAGACAGCAAGAACATCGGTATCATAGCAAAGACCACAGTCGATTCTTAGTATAAAACCAATCTCTTCTAGAACAAAAGTGACCGTTGGAGTATCAGTTGCAATGCAATGTCCATAGCTGATTCTTGGTCTCACACAGCCCACGAGGGCAAAAGAAAATAAGCCTACTTTCCAAGTTGAGGCTTTGTCCTCTACATAGCGGTTTCGAGCGAACTGAATCCCCAAACTTCATGGGGCCCCATTTCCATCACCATTTCCCTAGGATACCTACTGAATCTGGTCCTAGCATTCAAGGACCACTTTAATGAAGATGATTCAACTAGATTGGCCTATTCTACTAGAGCCCAAAGTTGCGGCATTAACTACATCCACCATGGAAGAGGAAGTTTGAAAGGTGCAACAGGAGTCCCATCAGGACCATAGTCTTTGACCCTACCATTTCAATTATCTCTCTTTGGTTTTAGAATCAGGTAATCAACAATGTTTTATTGGACAGTGGGTTCAAAGTCAACATCATCACTATGGCCAACAAAGAGTGTAGCCACTAGGCATCATCCAATCAATTCTCATGGAGGTTGCTAGTATGCCATTCTTGATCTCCCTGTACTCAACATGGAACATGTAGGTGAATATTATTACCTATTGCTTGGATGTCCCTAATTGTGGCAAGCATGAGTCAATCATAATTGGGATTGTGATCCAACTAACCATTCATCGAGCTCATAATAAAATCCAAATATTCCTAAACAAAATTCTGCCTCAATCAATAGCCTACCGACTAATAGTCAGAAATAGTCAACATGGTGGATGGCCTAGACGATGACGAGGAAGCTACATTCTTGGTAGCTAATGCCCACTTGGAACCATTTTGTTTGGTGGATTTTCTACAAATTAGTCAATAGTATTTGGATCCACACTTTCCACTCAACCTTACCTAAGAGCTAGAATCAACCTAAGACTAGATCCACAAATCTAGAATCCAAACTTTGAGGCAGAATTGGCTCAAGCAATGGCTATAGTCAATTCCAAAATTTTAGACGTGCTTTGATAAGAGAGAGAATTTGAAGCTCAAATGCAGAAACTCACAAGAGTCAAGTAGGATGCTCTCACCATAGTCTACACCTTGGTCTAGAGGAAACAAATCTGGTAAAATTAGTGCCAATGTGACTTTGATAAACTATTTTCCCTCATGACCGAATTCAAAGACATTTTTGCCTACGGTTGCCCTAAAATAAAGGGATTGGATCCCCAATTCTGCCACATTGGATTTCTCTCAAACCAAATGCTATTCTAGTTTGAATGCAGAAAAATCAAACGAATCCCCACATGGCAAAGCTAGTCAAGAAAGAATTAAGCCCACTCTTCCAAATTGGCTTTATCGCTCAATTAGATTGGATTTTGCCCATTGTCATTGTTTCCAAGAAAAATAAGAAGCTCAAAATCTATGTAGATTACATGAAGATGAATGTTGCAACCATTCCAGATTCGTTCCCCATCCCATACCTCGACACCTTCTTGATAAGATTCTTGGTCACGAGATGTACTCATTTTTGGATGGATTCAATGGTTACAACCAAGTTAGGCTTGCTTTAGAGGATCGAGCTAAGACTACTTTCATCTCATCCCGGGTGTGTTTATACATACAATAATGTGGTTTGTGCTAAAGAATACCCCGACTTCTTGTTAGTGGGACATGCACGAAATATTTGAGCCCTACTTGATAGACTTCATGTGGGTATTGTTGAATGACTTCAATGTCTTCGGTACCCTCCTACTTCATCTGCATCATCTTTAGCTGTGTTTCACCAAATGCCAAGAAGTCAATCTAAGTATGAGTCCCATGAAATGTGTCTTTGTAGAGTGAAAGGTGATGTCCTGTTGGGCCACATTATCTTCAAATATGGCATTGTTGTGTATCCCCACAAGGTAACTACCATCATGCATGCTCCCATTCTTGATCACCTAATTGTAGTGCTATGGTCTCTAGGGAAAGTTTGATAGCATGAATGGTATTTATGCCTTTTGAAATGAGGTGGTAGACCTCGCATTTTGATGTATCTAAGTACTACTATCCAAGGCCCCAATCTTGATTCTACTAGATTGGGCAAAGCCTTTTCGTGTCTTTGTAGATGCCTTAGATATGGCAATAGGTAGTGTGCTTATATAACAGGATGAAAATGGTTGGTTTCGACCAATTTGGTGAAGAAATTTCACCACTATCTACTTGGCCATTCTTTTGTCTTTCAAGTGAATCACTCGTCTCTAGTCTATTTGGTCAAATAGTAAACTATCACAAGAAGATTGGCCCGATGGATTCTATTACTCTAAGAATTTGATTTCAAGGTTGTCCACAGACTTGGAGCCCAACATGTAATTGCCAACATTTTATCCTAGCTTGATTTTAGAGAATCTTTGATTAGAGTAGATGATGACTTTCTAAATGCCTAACTGTTTGATGCAACAACTAATAATCTAGAACTTGATGGTAATCCTCCCTATATGTGGTATGAGGAATTATTGGCCTTCTTGGACTCAGGATAAGTTTGATATCACATTTTGATGGACTAGTGCAAATGATTGACTCTCCAAATTCGACATTTTGAATCCATCCTAGGGGCCAGCTCTAGCACAGAACATTGTCTGGAGTGTTGCAATGTGTCATTCTCCTAATGGAGGAAAATGTAGCCATGGGAGAAGCTCACTAGGGTATTGATGGAGGCCACTTTGCACCAAATGTAAACATATAAAAAATCCAACAAGCCAGAGTATGGTGGCCTACTATGCATAGAGATGTTTGTATATTTGTCCAAAAGTGCAATGCTTGCCCCATTCACTTGCTCAACCTTTGTCCCAAGATCGATTACCTCTTCACCCAGTCTTGCCTTTGGAGCCCTTTCAGACATGGGGAGTAGACTTTGTCAGCCTTATCAAACCTTCGGCATCCTACACTAGAAATAAGTATATTCTAATAGCAATGGACTATTGCACCAAATGGGTTGAAGCATGGGCACTGCCCAATAATTCTACATAGGCAATAGCAAAGTGCCTCTCTAGAGACATCTTCACCCACTATGATTGTCTTCTTGAAGTGATCAGTGAGACCAAGGAAGTCATTTTATAAATAAGATCATCAAGCATATGTCTTTAGCCTTCATGGTAATTCACAAGAAATCTTCCCCCATACTATCCACAAGCCAACAGTTTAGCCGAATCTACCAACAAGTCCCTGTGAAAAATACTCACAAAGCTAGTCGAGCATAATAGGAAAGATTGGGATACCTAGATCTTAGTAGTACTTTGGGCTTATTGCACTTCCCAGTCTTAGGGTCACTACCAAAGATTGCCTTCTTCCTTAGGAATCCCTCCCATTCCAAATAGAAAATCTGGCAAAACTAGACGAGGAACAAATTTTGAGTGCCTACCTCCTGTCCAAAGTCAAGTCTAGGTAGAAGAACCAAGAGAATTGCCTCTCCAAGAAGGAGCTCTTTGAGTGTGGACAAGTTGTCCTAGTCTTCTACACTTGGATGGGCAAGCTTCTAAGAAAATTGAAAATAAGGTGGAGGAGCCTGCTATTTTGGATCTTCCATACAACCACCACTAATTATCTCTACCTTATTGACTTATAAGGAAATCTTCTTTCTCAAATTGTCAATGAATTTGATTGCGGAACTATTATGCGAACAAGCTGATGTGCCTCTTCTTGCTTACTCTGAAGTGCCCTACTGAACTAGTAGCACCAAATTTCTCACACGCCTCTGAGAGCTCCCCACCTAGTTCTAATCCCTGATGATTGTTGGAATCTAGATTGAAAGTGATTTTGATACCACCACTTATGGCGACATGCCCCTTATTAATCATCCCTCATCATACCATTACATGGTTCTTATTATTGAGAATGGCACAATACTCATTATTCCTTATGGCCCTATCTACTGAGTGGCATGCATTGGCCACATTCAAGCTACCCATCCACCCTGCATCCACCCCCTCAAAAGCAAAATTTTCACTGCATTTCTCTTCATTATGATTTCTATTTTCAATACTTTGTGCTCTTAATACCCTCTCACACTTGTCATTTCCCTAGTGTTGATCACCTCTCACCAACAATGGCATTGCTTTCCTCCATCCTTTGCCTCAATAGGGTCCCACCTCTTAGCCTAGAGTGTAAGGATGTTGTCAGCTCATGGGTTCATAGCCTATGCCTTGATGCCTTCCTTGCCCTACCATGGGACACAACCCCTATGCACCCTAATGTAGAGTCTATCCTACTTTAGTTGCACGAAGGCCCCTATGTTTACATCAATGGCCATGACTACAAGCTTACCCCTCAAAGTGTGCAGTAGTAGCTTCATCTCCCATGGATGGTGTAGCAAAGGCCCTCAACTTGCTTCCAAACAAAGAGATGGAGGTAATCTTTGACTTGGTGTACAAAGGCAAATATCACCTCAGCACCATTGCAACAACTGCCACAAATTGAAGCTGGAGGTACTCAAAATTTTTCTTGAATATCTATAGGCAAAGGCCTTCAATGTCTCGAGCAAGGTTGCCTCCTCATTCTTCCTACCCAACACCCAGACATCACATTGGTAGGGATTTTGTTGGAGTGCCTTCATATAGAGTGCAAGTGCATGGCCCAATGCTCCTTTGATGCCAAATCATTGCGGGTCTTATGTGGCCTACACTTCACCTTCCTATTTCCTCCCCCAACCACAATGGATCCTACTCGCTCCCTTCATATCATTGATGACAAGCAACCCTCCCCTTCATTCCTAGAGACCTGAGTGTGGATTGTTGTAGATGGATAGCCCAATACTGTATAGAAGGAGGTAGTCTACACTTCTGTAGAACATCCCCAATAAATAATCACAGAAGGCAACTTGCCATCCAGGGGACTAACTAGGCTACCCCCCACACCACATCTCAAATAGGCCCCTTAAGCTTTGATTAGAGCAACCTACACTTCAAGTTTTACATTGCTCTACTCAAGAACTTTGGATGGGCTCAAAAGTGCCCTAGAGAGAAAGAATCACAAGCCACTAGCTAGTCCATTAAAGTTGGAGCTGTGACTACCATTAAGGAAGTCCCCACAATCACCATGCCCCATAGATCACCTCTACTAAGGAAATCATCATCTTGACAAAGTTTTTCCTAGAGATCACCCTACATTACTTGAGCTATGTGGTAGGAAATCTCCAATGTGACCCTATGTTGTGGTATGAGATCTCCAAATTTTTTCCTAGAGATCACCCTACATCGCTTAAACTATGTGGTAGGAGATCTCCAATGCCACCACTTGTTGTTGTGGTAGGTTAAGAGCTTTTGGATAGAAATGTAGCAGGTGTGGTAGGACAAGGAGGCCCTATGGGCCCAAGTTTACCAGGAGAAGGAGGAGCTTCAAGAGCAATGATAACATCTCCAGGCCTATTGCAAAGCCTTGTTGGACGTGGCCAACTTCCCTCCAGGACTAGTTCCAATTGAGCGGTAGCGGAATTTCCATTCTTGTGAGAAGATTGGCCATAGCCAACCATCCAATGAATGGAATGTTTATCAATTTGGATATGCTAAGGGGCTTGCAAACTAGCTTCCAAGTGGAACTATAGGAAAACAGAATTTGATATTCCAGGCTGCTGTGCTCTTGGATCCTGGCTTCTAGCTATCACTCTATCCCATCTGGAAGATGATTTGGATGTCAATGCTTGACCCAACTAACCCTGATGACTCCTACCCTTGTCGTTGCTAACCCTGACGCCATTGTATCCTCTTCTTTCACCCTTGCAGTCTCTCCCTCTACCAGTATCTTGGTAACAACACTTCAATAGTAGGTTGTAATCTCTAACCCAACCTTTGCTCCTCCAAGTGTGGCCATAGAGCTTGCCAAGATACCATCAATACATTCTCCCACTCTAGTAGCCATAGATGTTGTAACTCAAGGTAGAGAAGGCCTCAAATCCCTTCTTGTCCCCCTGGAGTGTAGCTGCAAGGAGAAAGGGAGCATGCCTTGCAAACACCCTTTGCAGCATAGCCTCAAACCACCCTAATGTTGCTCACAGCTGACAAAGGGAAGATCCCCATCAAAGAGGAACCCATTTCCCTTAGCGATGATGAAGTTCCCTAAGGAAGCCCCACCAAGGACTTCTTTGACTTCATCACTGGTACTTCCTCTCAAGATTCCAAATGGCTTATGCTCATGAAGCACTACAAGGTCCTTGAGCAATAGTGTGATGAGGCTTTGAGTAAGTGCAAGTGCTCTAAAATGATCATCGCCAACCTACTGGCTGATGCAAATACAGAGGTTGCATACTTATACAAGCACATTCAACTATATAAGAGTATATAAAATATATTGGACTAAAAGCAATAATAACACATGATCTTAGAAGTGTCATGAATCATATGGTGGGGGGACTTGCTTGAGTTGCCATGCCAAATACATAGGAAGGAAAGCATGAGATGCAGGAGGAGTGGGAAGCACATTTTTAGGTGCAATTTGGGTTGAAGGGTCTATGGCTCAATGTGGTTGATTTGTTGGAGATTGAGGGTATATGATTGGAGAAAGACAAGAAGGGAAAGGTGCTCCAGCATCTAGGGAGAGTGAATGGTATTGTAGTTCATGCATTGAGAGGAGAAGAGAATAGCTTCTGGGTTTTTTGGGACTATATACATCAAGAAAAAATAGGAGATCAAGTTGTTCATGAGTTGCGGATGCTCAAACAGGGATTCCCAAGTGCTCAAATGCTTGAATCTTGCTCTCCACTCCATTGGAATACACCTTATAGTCATCAAACGAAGAGCTTATGTTGGATTTATGGGTTGTAAGGAGTGTTTTCTTCTTGTTGTAAAATAAAATTATCATATAGGGCAAAAGTGGATTATGAAGGTCCATCAAGGTAAACATAGGTTTGTGGCAATCCATTGGTTGGGCTTTTGTATACTAGATACTATCAATCATCCACTATCATAATCTTGATGTATGCATGAGATTTTGAGGTGTTAACTAAGCATTTTGGTCTATGTATAGGAGAGATCTTGATGCATGTTAGAGGATTTCTGAGCTATAGTATGAGATTGTGTGTTGGGCAATCATCCTAAGTGTGTTCTCATACTTAGGATTTGGGCATCTATGGTTGTATTGAGTTGCACTACTAAACCATATATGGAATAGAATCATCAGATTGCACCTCTATCATTGTCTTACACTTCACCTAAACACTTAAGACTCTTTCTTTCTTCCTATTCCATGCCTCACACTCTCTAAACTCTTCCACCTCATACCCCTATAGTAGACCTTCTACCTTACATGCTTTGATATTTGTGAACCCAACATGAAGGTCAATGGAAGGAGCATTGAGATAGGTGATTCTTTAGCAGCTTCAAGATCAATGTGGATAATGCATGGCAACAAGTGGCTCTATTATAGTAGATACATAAGTAGTAGTATCAACAACAACAACACTAGGAATAACAACAAAAAAGGTGGGATTTTGAGACACTTGATGCAACAATTGCGAATGCTTTGCAGCAACAAGTGGTTGAATAAGAGATGAGCCAATTTAATGGGCAGAATGTATCACCTTATGCACACGTATATGCATTAAAAATGTATTTTTATGGGGTTTCCCAGTGTGCATGTGGAGCCGTCATCTTGCCATGTAGGCACGAAATAGCAACTTGCATATTTATATAGAAAAGATTTAGATTGGATTACCTTTACAAAACTCTTAGAAGAGTTTTTCCTTGAAGACACTAGTTTGGTAGCACACAAAAATTTCATGGATTGGGTAGATAGACCCAATAAAGGGCTTGCAACTATAGCTTTGTTGTGTGAATTTGAAAGTCGATATATAGAGTTGCATATTGATGACTAGAAGTCATTAGAGAGCCAGAAAATTGAACTATTCTTAAAAGTTGTAGATCCATTCTTGTAGGAGAAATTGACTAACCATTTGGAAGATGAGACATTAGAAACAAGACTGAAAATTGATTGGGTAATAGAAGCTATAAATATGATTGTAAAGACAGAAATAATGAAATTGTGATTAGGGTTAGGGACTATGCCTTTTGTCTCTATGAAAGCACCAAAAATTGTAGCAAAGCCAATTGTTTTTGTAGTTGATTTGCCAATTTTTCCTATTGGACCATGTGTAAAAGAGGATATAATGGATCAGCTAGTGAAGGGATTCCATAATCTTAGTCTAAAAGTTACAAATTGGATGAAAAAGTGGAGGAAAGGGGACATACAATAGCCCAAAGGCTTGTTAGAGAACAATTGAAATGCAAATGTATATGGTGTGATAGTCTTCAATATGAAAAGTAAGATTGTCCGGCTTATCATGATGTGGGGACAACAATTTTGGTATTTTGGAAAGATGATAAAATTCATGCAAGAGAGACATAGGTGCCTCTTGAACCATATTTTGTTAAAGGGGGTATGCAGAAACGATTTGAGGAATCAGTAGTAAGAAATGCATTTGTAGCTATAGATGTTGTTACATATGGGCTGTAGATTGAGGAATCTCTTGGTTCTCTCGGTACATGAAATATTACCATGAAATCTAAAGTTTGGTTTCATGCTTTGGATTGCACACAAAAGGGACATATAGCTAAGGCTGAATTGTCATGTGCTAGTCAAAATATACAAAGTATGATAGGATAGGATGCTCTAGTGGACTCATTTATAGCCTATTCATATTTAGCAAAAGTGCAAAATATGGATGCTATTGTAGAGAAAAAGAGGAGAAGAGATGATGAGGTTGTAGACACTTCAAAGCTCATGACACGGAGTAAAAGGAAGTAGTAGAAGGTTGTCGGAAAAGCCATTCCTGAACACATAATGGAAGATATAATGCACAAAAAAAAGTTGGATGGAAAGAAGAAAGATAGGCAACCTAGGTATAACTTGTAGTCTGACATTAAGATTGCTATAGACATTAAAAAGGTACTTGAGGAGTGCATCCTTGGTAGCAAGCTTGAGTTTACACTTTACACTTGTTTGGCGAGGTACTTGACATTACTAAATGTGAATTTTGTGATGAATTGATAAGGTTAGAAGAAAATGACAGTTTATGGAAGAGCCTAGCTAAGTACTAATGATGTTGATGAGGAAATGAGTTTTCACAAGGCATTCATTGGGAATTTGCTAATGATTCCATTGCTGTCATAAAGTAGTTTGAAGCTGAAAATGGGTGATTAAGGATGGGAAGAGTGATGTATTGGTTGAAAATATCATTGTGAGTAGCACTACTCATAGAGATCTTATGTAACTTTGGTCTCATGAAGAAGAGGAAGACACTTTCATTCCTCTAAGTCATTATTTTCACACACATTGGGGAGCAAGAGCTACAATTGAAATGGTGTGAAGATAGGTGAATGAGAAATCCATGTATTGCATTATTGGATCATGGGTTTGAAATCAATGTTATGACATGCAATTTGTATGAGATGGTAGTTGTCTAGTGGATGTAGACCATGGTTAAAGGATGTGGATTGCTAATAACATGCTTGGCAAACTTTACGCTGCATGCTCTAATGTACAATTGACTATTGGAGATGTACAGGATGACTAGCATTTCTTTGTGCAAGATACTTGTAGCTATCAAGTTATCTTGGGCTAGCTACATATCGTGGCAACAAGGATGGAGATGAAAGTGATTGATGATGGGTCTTCATATGCTTGTGTTAGGAGCAGAGATGGTAGATTATAGTACAATTCTTGACTGTGTGTGTTAATCATCCACATAATAGAGAGATTGTTAGAGATCATGCAGTGCCATCAAATACAATTCTTGACTGTGTGTTAATCATCCACATAATAGAGAGATTGTTAGGGATTATCCAGTGCCATAAAAAACCAAGGAATTTAAGGGTTTTTAGATGACAGTACTATAAAAGGAGGCTATGTAGTGTTTTTCAAAGGATGTTTGTACCTCTTGATAAATAGAAAAAAAAATTAATTGTTGGTTTTCATGTATGGACAGAAAATGGTTCAAGAAGATTCAAGAGAACCGAAGCTATGTTTAGGGCTGAAAGGATATATATGCATGAAACTAAAAAAGAGCTTAAGAAATATGGAATTGTAGGGCTGTTTGATGGGTTCTTTTTTTTTGATACTTTGGCTAAAATTATAGTAGTCATTACTGCTAAAAATATGGCTAAAAACAATGCCATATACGTATGTACTTTGGACATGTTCGAAGTCATAAAAGAAGTTGCTAGACAGGAATGTAAACTATTACAAAATTGGGCACAAGCACTTGTGGAGATGAAGTATAAAATTGTTGACAAAAAGGTTAGGCTAGTTGCTTTTCCTTTATCCTTGATAGTGATAGAATACATGATATAGTCTCTAAATAACCAAGTTGAAGGGATCCAAAAGGAGTTCGGGATAAATTTATTGTTGATACATTGAAGGAGTTGAAAGTTGGGTGTGATGGGCTTCTTTTACCTGTAGAGAAAGAATGTTTCATGAAGATGTTGGAAAAGCATGGAAAGGCTTTTGTATTTTAGCCTATTGAAATTGATTGCATTGATCCAACTGTTGTGGGTCCCATCGTCTTTTTGACAATGCCACTTGTGCCATGAAATTTAAGTTCAATTCTTGTACCTTAGGCCTACTTGCCTAAGTTGATGGAGTTGTTAAGTGAGAAGAGTAGGATGAAAATTTTGGAGCCATCCTTAGCTCCATATTCTAACTATTGGTTTATTATACTAAAGAAAAATGGGGCATTACACTTCATTCAAGATATGTAGCCGGTCAACAAAGTGATAAGGAATGTTGGTGTAGGGCCTATCGTAGATGAGTTTGCTAAAGCATTTACTGGAAAGGCTATCTCTTCGATGGGGAATTTATATTTTGAATATAATCAGTTTCATCTAGCATTAAAAGTCAAGATATTACTACTATGAAGACACCATTGGGCTTGTGTGCACGTGTACCTTCAGCAAAAGGAGCAACAAATTCTATAGCCCACATGATGAATAAGGTATTGTGAGACCTTTCCCCCAAGCTTACTATGCCATTTATTGATGATGTTGAGAGTAGATTTTAAAGGCCATTTTTGAAGCGGAAAAGAGCATGGGAGGCTGGAAAAGTCCAAATTTTCATGCAAAATGAAACAGTTGTGGATCGATGAGCTGGAGTTTTAATAGATGGAGTTCAATGCCAAGAACCCCACACAAGTCTTGGTTCATCGATTGGACTCCATTTGACCCCCCATTTAATCCTTGCAAGGTTTTGCATTATGAAGTAGCTAAGTGATCCAGAAGCTGAAAAGTGCATGATGGTGGCCAAGTTTATAGATTTTAATGTCAGAAAGCTAGCCGTCTAGACGATGTCATGCCACTACGCGGGCACACTGTGAAAAAAATCTGGAGTGCATCATCATCCAACTTTCTTATTAATGTAGAGAGTCAATGTGATTTGAGTCATTAGTACTAGTGTTCCTGGCATGGATGGTCCAAAAATACTAGATTTTTGGACAATTTTAGCCTATTTTTGATTTTATTTATTGTAAAAAATCCTAAAAAGTTAAAAAAGCTTCTAGATTAGGATGGGATGCAAAAATCAAGTGGCTTTTTCAGCCAGTTTTTAGGATTTTTCATTAAAAAGAAAGATGGGCAAAATCGCAGGCATCGCGATTGCAGTTGACAGGCTGAAAACTACACTTTGAACTGGAAGAAGTGATCTGGGAGATTCTGGAGGAGGTATTTTGAAGTTTTACCCCCCTTTCAAAGCCAACGGAACCATTAGATTTGGGTTCCGAGCAACAGAGAGGAATGTATTGTTTGATCCACGTTTTTGGTCTACGAGGGAGCTCCAAGAGATCTAATGCTTGGAGATTGCTTCTGAGTAGTGCTAGAAAGGGATTCTAGGTTATATCAATACATATTGATTCCATTCATTGTGCTTTGTCTTTGTTATGTTTACCTCTTGTCTATTATTTTTCTTGTCTTCCATATCCTATCTCTACTTCCTTCTATCTCTGATCCCCGGTGGATACGACCTTTTGACAAAAACTCCTCTAACAACGGATCTCAAATCCGAGCTCGTTTGCCCCTTCAAAATCGAAAAAACCACTTGGCAAAGAATGTAAACACAAAAATGTTTTTGAACAAGTTTTTCTAAAACAAAGCTTAAAGCTTAATCAAACTTTATGATATGAAAGATCATGATTCTTCAAAACATTGGGGGGGGGGGGGGGGGGGGGACATCATTTTTTTGTGGCCCCAAAAATCATAAAAAATTGCCATTTTTTTGCTAGTGGTTGGATGATCAAGGGCAAGGCTTTGGGCAGCAAGATGCTTGATCTTCACCTTCCATCATGAGAAATAGATCAGAATTTGATGCATTCTACAAAAAGATATGATTTTAGTCTTTCTCTCTCCTCTTATGGTTTGTTCTCATGGATCAATGTAAAAGAGAAGGGGGTGGGGTGAGATGGATATTATTAATCATGCCATGATGCATGAGTGAAAAGAGATATGAATCGAGATTGGATGGATTGTCAATGGCCGTGGAAGAGCATGAGTGAGCCTCTAATGTTGAAAAACGTACGTCATAATGGGTGGTTTTATGAGTAAGTCATTGATTTCATCATTGTATGATTAATTTTGGTTTAAAATGGTTAGAAATGCTTGTATTTGATTACCCATACTCTGATTAATTAGTTATGTTGAAGAAATCACAAAAATTAGTCATATAATAATTTTATGCTAAGCACACAAAACCTGAGACTATGCGGTTTAAGGAGAAATATGCAGTTTTTTGAGTTTTGGTGTGCGTATGCTATTTCTATGGGTTGAAACATGCTAAGAAAATCTTTTTCTATAAGATCAACCAATCTAAACCAAAAAATCAATAATTATCAGTATTTTTTTAATAAATAAATAAAAAAGATAAAAATGAGAGAAAAATAGATATTCGCATCAAAAAAAGAAAAAATAATATTTAGGTTTCAGAACATATGATAGAGTTGAAGCATGAGGTTTAGCATCAATTCAGCCCTATCTCTTTGTTAGAATATGTTTTTATCACTTTGAAAAAAGAAAAATACATAAAAAACATGCATTAAACCTACCAATGCATGCAAAATTTTAAATGGTAGGGAGTAGGGGGTTGTTGGGTGGTTTTTAAAGTATGTTGAATTCTGATGTTTCATGATACATATCATATAGGGTTCGATATTGTTTAATATTTAAAGGGTCTAGTAGCACGAGAAAGCTTGTAACTAGCCTTAAGCAACGAAGCACTATCTCATATTAAAAGAAAATCATGAAAAAAGATGTCTTAGAACTTTCACGTTGCTAATTTTTAATGAATAAATTTGTTTGAGCATGGTGGTCATACACAATTGCACTTGCACATACCATACGGTATCATATCCTAGATGCATATAGCACATGTTTGTATGAGCGATGACCTACATTGAGAGTGTGAGGTATCCTAAGTTCTAGGGTTAGATATTCGATTCCTTGGGGGTTTTGGTGAGGTTATCTATTATCTATTGGATCGTTTAATTGAAAGAGTGGAGTTTGTTTCCAATGTGTTCTATGTTCATGATGCATCTTGGGGCCAATCCTCGAGGTATAGAAGAGCCGTAGTGGAGCCGCGGTGATTATTCGAGGGGTGCTCCCTCTGTGTGTGCTATGTGGTGTATAATATCAACATGTTTAGGGACTCCCTCTGAGGAGTGTGGGGAAGAAATTTGTTGGACTACAAAATCATACAAACACAAAGTTCTTAGATGCTCTTGGCCGCGAGGTCATGTGGGTGGTTTTAATGAGTAGTAGAGGTCCGATTAGTGGCTTAGAGCTAGTGTCCGGCCCGTTTTAAGTCCCGACAGATGTATTAATCAAGGGTTATGAAGTGCATAAAAATAATGAGGAGTTGAATGAGAATGGATGCAGGATATTTATTGCTAATCATATTACAAATTGTGACAAGATTTTGATTCACTTGGAAGAAGTGCATTTAACTCTATTAGGTTAGAAGTTTGTGTTTGGTGTTGAGGAGGTGTTGGTTATAGGTCACATGTGTGGTCCTTATGTCAGAAGGTCCTCATCGGCAAAGATTGATGGAATTGATAGGTTGCATGAGACTTGCTCCATTGTGTCAAAAGTTAGAAGGTTTTGGGGTGCATGTGTTTCTATCTCATATGGATTCCTCACTTTGCACATGTGGTTAATGACTTCTATAAGCTATTGCGGATTGGCTACTACAAATGCTTATTTTATTGTAGGGACGATTGGACAACTACTATAAATGCAAGTATATAGATGTCATAAACGAAGGTACAATTGTCATAAATGCAAGGACATCATTAAATTCAACAAGTACAACAATAAGATTGAGAAATGTTTTGCTATAATAGTGAATTCAATAGCAAATAAAGTGCTTCCACCAAGGGAAAATGCATGGACAATAGGAGGTACATTATAGATACTATGTTTGAGAGTTGAATTTTGGGACCCTTTTTGAAGCGTTGGAGCCCATTTTCAAAGTAGAAAAGTGGCCGGGAGGTGTCAAAGACCAATTTTTCATACAAAATTCAACACTTTCGGATTGATGAGCTAGAGTTTTCCTAGATGGAGTTCAATGTTAGGAACCCAACGTAAGTCTTGGTTTGTCAATCAGAGTTCGTTTGACCCCACATTTAATCCTCGTAAGGTTTCGCATTATGAAGCTGCTACATGATTCACTAGCCGAAAAGTGCATCACGAGGCCCAAGATTATAGATTAGACGTCATGAAGCCATTTGACCAGATGGATCTCGAATTCGAGCTCATTTGCCCCTCCAAAAGTGAAAAAATCCACTTTGGTTTGTAGTGTGAACACAAAGAGATGAACTAGATATTCCATTTTTTGGAGAATTCTGCCTCTTTGATGTTGGATATCATCAAGAACCGACTCCACATACCTAATCTACTCCATGAGGGCTCCCTTTTGGGTGTAAGCACACTGATTTTCATGGAGGGAATCAAAATTCTAATTTTTATTCTTTCTCTCTCCTCTCTTCTCTCTCCTATTGCTGCTTGTTCACACGCATTATTCTATGAGAGAAGAGGGTGGGGTTTGATGGACGTTTTTGATGGAATAATGGTAGTAGAGCGGAGGAGATCGTACATTAGGCTGTGAGAGAGTGTCAGCGGCCTCCCAACCATCAATTATCCACCTCCAAAATCGGGTCTCTATGCGTAAGCACTCATTTTATTCGTTTCATGAAAGATATTTGATGAAATTGTTTGTAAATGGATTCATTTGATTGTAAGTACTGAACTTGATTAGAAATATTGGAAAAAACAAAAAAATTGAGTAGTTTAATAATTTAAAACAAAACATGCAAAACCCGTAATTAAGTGATTTTCATGAAAATGATAAAATTTAGGGATTTTGTTGTGATTTTGGAGTTCGTATGGGATAGAAATAAATATAAAAATCAATGCTCAGTAATTGCGATAAGTTCTAACTCATAAATTAGTAATATCAAAAATTTTATTGAAATAAATGAAGATAAATAGTGAAAAAATAAGTAAAAAAATATTTTTGTGCTAGAAAATTAGGAAAAAATAAGGTTTACATCCGTGAATGTATGGCATGGCTGTAGCATGAGGGATAAGCCTCAATTCAGCTGTGTCTTCATGTTAAAGTCTATTATTATTGCTTTTTATAAGAAAAACACACAAAAAATCGCTCTTTACACCTATTAACGATGCATAACCTAAATGGTAGGGGGAAGTGGGGTTCTGATGCTGATTAGTTGCTAAAAATGTTTGAAATTCTGGTCTATCTATTTGTGCATACCATATAGGATGTTTATAAATTAAGTTAAAAGGGGGTTAAGCTGCACTTGAAGGCTCGAGGGGGGGGGGGGGGGTGGGGCTTGACCCTTAGTAACAAAGCATGACGTGCAGACTGAAATCATGGAAAGATATGTTTGTTGCACCACACAATGCTGATTTATAAATCATAAATTGTTTGAGCACTATGGCAACCACAGTTGCATTGCGCATATCACATGGTAACTCATGGATGCATTGCAATTGGTTTTCGATATACATGATCCACGTTGAGTTGTGAGACGCCTAAGCTGAGGAAATTTGGAAAATTATCAAGTGAGAAAATTTCTATCTCTTGGATGTTTTAAAATAAGAGTGCATTGGATTTCTTTGAGAAATTGTCAAGTGAGGAAATTTCTATCTTCTGGATGTTTTAAAATAAGAGTGGAGCTTGTTATGTCTATATTATTTGTGTTAGTAGCGCATCGAGAGGCCAATCCCCTCGATGTAGGAGAGCTATAGTCTCTCTGAGGAATAGGAAAGGGCAGTTGTTGGACTACGTTCCACTACAAACGCAATATCTACATTAGTAATTAGGGTAATGTGTCCCTTGGGATGCTCCTGGCCATGAGGCCAGGTGGGGTTGTCTTGTGAGTGTTAGAGGCCTGGCTAGTGCTTATAGCCAGTGTCCGGCCCATTTTTGGTCGCAACAGGTGGTGTGTTTGCCGAGAGCCGCTAATAAGTGGTGGTTTTTGTATCTTGGTCAATTGGGATCTATTCATTAGTGTATGCCAAAAATAAGTGAGCTAGAACCATCGAGCTATGCATTAGCGCACGGTTTATTAACAAGGTAAAGTAGGGCTTGATGGCCATTAAAGAAGGTAAAGGGCGTAGCCAAAAGATAATGCCAAAACTTCTTTATAGTAAACACCATGTATAAACCCTCTCTCTCCATTGTCGAATAATTCATTTTCGTATCTGTGAGTTGTATGCTGGCAAAGCTCACATGATAGTCCAAGTTGTGTTTACCAGGCTTGCACAACACCTGTAATGTGTCTGTCTGTTCCCTTCAGGACACGTCTTAGCAGTTCATTGGAAAGAAAGTCCAGAAAGCTCCCCCTGGCACTCCCATGGAATGTTACGGGGTTTGCGATCTAGGACTTTCCGCATCTGCCACGTAGCGGAAGTATTCTGGCCGTTTCCACTTAGGACCGACCTGAATCAGGGTTTCCCCTAATGGTCATTTCCTAAACGGCAGCTAGCGTCGAACCCCACAAGTGAACTACTTTACGCAGAAATGCCAGGGCCGAAGTGGATTCACGCTGCACTTGGTTCAAGGAGAATGGGAAACGAGAGGGATGCAAGGCTCAACCTCTCTACCATAAGGCATAGTCCCATTCCATTCCCCTAAAACAACATAAATCGGAATTATAGTAACCTAAACTCTAGGTCAGCGCCCTTGCTGTTCGTTTCCCGTTGAGAAGAGCTCCTTGCTGTCCATTTCGTTTGAGAAAAGTTTCCAGCCAACTGGGACCACCCATTCGTAGGACGGACCCATGGCCACATCCACCGCACTTTCCTCAAGGTTGCTTTAGTTGTCTAATTACCTACCACATTTAGTTGGACATGCATCAAGCAGCTTCATTAATTAGCTAGTGACACTGGTTCCTTCACGTAATCTTAGCACTTGACATAGAAAAGCAGTGTCAAACAAGCTCCTTTTCAACAGGCTATCATATTTATCTTTGGAATACATTCATAAAGTCCAGCCCGAAGGCTTATCCATAATCCATCCGAAGGCTATCCAGCAATCCACAGGGATTACTAATCCAAGATCCCGCCCATTAACTAGTATGCAGGCCTCGAGATCTAATCCCGAGTCACGTTGGCCTCTTGTGCAGGGCCCGAAAGGCGAGGGATTTACGACTAGAGCCCCCCTGGCACCCAAGCGTCCTCCTGCTCCAAGTAGCGCTCAACAGAGAGACCTCACGCGACAGGTTTGGTCCACGTTCCCAGCGCGGCTAACAACCCCCTTGGTTAGGGTCAGGCAGACAGTCGGGGGTAACTGAAGCTGCCTCTCCCTTCAGGCCTTCAACCTGAAGCATTAAATATCTTTCCATCCTTTAGTTCCTTGAGCAAACAATGCAAACAATGCTTTCTAAACTGTTACAAGTACAATCAATTCCAGTGGTCATTTATTTGGCCAATTGCTAAGGAGTGAATCCTTCTCTCCGAATGCATCCGGCATTCGATCTGGGATTAATTGTGAATTGGCAAGATCCCCAAGGGTTTGTCTGTTCTCCCTTTTGTCCTTGGGTCAAGGCCATACCCTATTAACCCAACTTGACCAATACCTTAGGTTTTATTAATAGTAAATCATGGTAACCCTGTCACTCCAAATTTATTGATTGGTCCTTTGCTTCCAAGCAAATACCTAATTCCCTTATCTTGGCAATGTTTTTTTCCCAAGAAAGGTGTTGTATAGCAGGATGACTACTCATCCTCTTGCAAGTTAAACTTGCGCAAGAATCTGCCAATCTCATTCCAAGGAATTGGCAACTCTCTTGTGATCAAACCACAAGATCATACGACGTTGCAACTTGTTGCACAAGTGTTGCATCTCTTCCATGGGATCTTTTCACCCATCGAACAGCATTTTCTGGTCACAGAATCATGATTAGACAAGAAGCAGGGTTTAGGGTGTCTTCTTATCCAACCCATTCCCGCTCCTAGGGTTTCCAACTCAATTCGAGTTTCAATATTTGATTGAGTGATCCTTAGGGTAGAACCCTAGATCGTTTCTTGCAAGCGTGTCCAATTGTCCCTACATTCCATGAATGTGGGTAGGACCTTTGAGTATGAGGGTTTCGACTTGGCAACAAGTGCGAAATTAGGTCAAGTCCTTAACGTGCTAAACCCTAGTTAGCACTTGGAGTATATTGTATCGATTGAACCATCCTATGCAAATCCTTTGCGGTTTAGGTGTTTTAGGTAATCCAGTTTACTTGTCTTGCAACAAGGACGAACCAAATCCTAGGGATGTTAATTTGATCTAAAAGGGGAAAACTAGTTGCATTACGTCACAATGCACGTAAGCACGCGATTCATTGCCTCTACATACGACTAGATTCACAATCCCTAACTTTTCTTATTAAGACCCAAACACATGTTAAATTACGGCATAGTTTCCATTGATCCTACTAGGGCTTGCATTCACTAAGCTTTTAAGATTTTACGCTTAAATGAACCATGCAGCCTTTCCCTAAGTGTACCCTTGATGAATGAAATTCTTGCGTACGTCGAATATGCAACATGCAACCTTTTCCTAACTACTATGTAGTTAAATGAGAGATTCATGCTAGAGTTAACCTATTTCATGCAGCCCTTAAAATCTTTTCCATGCTTTGCAATTTCCTACGATTGATAACAACTTTCTTAATGAATCATTACGAAGAAGATTTGTCTAAAAATGCGACATGCGATTTAATCTTTCTATGCATAATCAAAGGTGTACTACAATAATTTTGACTTAGTAATGATAGTCATTAGTTGTTCTAGACTCGTCACTTTGCAATGCACAAAAGCAACTTGCTAATAAGGTACTAAAATGCATAGGCACCTTATGTTTTTTTTTTTTCGTTCATTCCATTGGAAGTACAAACGACCAACTTCGTATCATGAGTTACTTCAAGTAAATTTCAAATAGCAAATTTATTTCAATCACAATTAGCTAGGTGGATTTGACAAGCATAAGTGCATCCCAGTTCCATGAAATAACCATGCATAATTGCAACACTTCTACATAAATCAAAAATAGGAAGAAAACCTGGACTTGTGGGCTCGGTGAAATATCCACATGAATACTAGGAGATGATCCCCCTGCAGGTGCGCCTTGTGACTTTTTAGGGGCCATCGTAGACGTGATTTCGGCTTCTGGTTAGCCTTTGTAGTCTACGAATTACTCACCTTGGTATGTAGCTTTAAGATCTTTGCCCGTCTCCCTCGTACGTGGAGATCCCCTTTGAATTACGGATCCTTGACAGAAGTGCCGACTTGCGGAATTTGGCTTATGGAAGGCCTTAGGGTTCGGAGCTTGGGCCTTCTTTCTTTCGGAAAAAGAGGGGGTTTGATGAAAAGGGTTCTTATGAAGGGCCTTGTGGGAATCGAAGGCTTGAGAGTTCTTCTTCTTTTTCTCTTAAAAATTCCGCGGCTAGGAATGGTTTTATGGGGGCCTTGCGGTAAAGGGAGGCCTATGAACTTCTTCTTCCCTTCATAAAAATCTCAGGGGAAAGATCTAGCGGGAACGGGGTTTAAGGAAGGCCCGCTTCTTCTCTTCAAAGACCTAGGGGTAGGGATGGGCTTGTCGGTGATTGGTGGGAAGGGCCTTTATAGGCTTCCTCTCTTCCTCTTCAAAATCCCGGCCTAGGGATGATTGGTGGGAAGGGGCTTTGTAGCTTCTTCTTCTTCAAAGTCCCGGGATGGGCTTATTGGGTGATTAGTGGGAAGGGGGCTTAGGGAAGCCCCCTTAGAAGCTTCCTAAAGAAGCTTCTATGAAGCTTCTACTACGATCAGAGGACCACGTGGATGAGAGGGGGTAATAACTACGACAAAGGGAAAAGGAATGATGGGACAGTTGGTCGGCGCTGCAGGCGGCAGCCTTTGGCTTCACGACGACGATGTCTCGCGGTGTCCTCCTAGTCCTGCAGCACGGACACACAACGTTGACATCAAGTCCTCCTCCTCTATGGCGACAACAACAGTTCAGAGTCTCACGTAGCCTCCCTCTCCTCTCACCCCCCTAGGGGGGGGTTTTTATAGGTCAAGGGGGGAGAGGGGACCTCCCCCCCTTGACCTCCCTAGGGGGGGGGGGGGTTTATAGGTCAAGGTGGGGAGAGGGGACCTCCTTCACATGGGCTGTGCATGCAGCCCACGACTCCCCCTTGATTACCACCTCTCCCACCTAGCCATCACCTTCCCTCAGCCACGCATCGGCTGGGGGAAAATAAGTAAAAAAAATTTGCAGTAAATTTTTCCTTTATCCACTTAACCTCCTCCGAAGAGGGAGTTTTCCCACGGTTTATGCAGTTTTGAACCCCGGTCTTGGTTTGCCAATGCGGAGGCCTTGATTCCTCGCGTGCGGTTTACAGGTTACACTTGACCTCCCTAGGGGGCGGGGTTTTATAGGTCAAGGTGGGGAGAGGGGACCTCCTTCACATGGGCTGTGCATGCAGCCCATGACTCCCCCTTGATTACCACCTCTCCCACCTAGCCATCACCTTCCCTCAGCCACGCATCAGCTGGGGGAAAATAAGTAAAAAAAAATTGCAGTAAATTTTTTCTTTATCCACTTAACCTCCTCCGAAGAGGGAGTTTTCCCGCGGTTTATGCGGTTTTGAACCCCAGTCTCGGTTTGCCAATGCGGAGGCCTTGATTCCTCGCGTGCGGTTTACAGGTTACACTGCCAGTAGCTCCAATATCGAAAATAACCTTTGCATGAGTTTCATGCGGGGTGTTAGATATGATCAATGCCCCACCCTCATTAGGTGCTACCAATGATCCATGGTGCTCAAAGTTGTAAGGCCCCCATTATGAGGAGAAGCCAAATGTGAGCCCGGACATTGGTGGAGTCCTGACTTGTATATCAGATGAGGTCTATGTGACCGGATGGCAAAAAGGTGACCATTGTGGGTCTAATCTTTGGGTTAGACAGAGTGGTTAAGCTGGTAGCAGCTCGAGGCACATTGCATTGAGTTGCGTGGTAAGGGAGTTAAAAGGGGCCCCTATTGTGGGGTCCGGGGGCCGCGGAAGCGGCCCCTGGCTGGGGGGTCCCAGGGGGGCCAGCGGCCCCCCTGGCGGGGGTCCGGGGGCAGCGCCCCCGGCCCGATGGTAAAGGGAATATTCCCTGGAATATTCCCTGGCCGACTAGTGGAGGCTCATATGGTAGGTCGGTCAGCAGGCCGACCTAACGACCTTCGCGGGCTATAAAAGCTAAACCCCTTCGCAGCCATCTGACACTCATCTTTCACCCAGTCAGAGTTGTTGTTCCAGCTAGCCTTAAGCTCTTCACCTATCTTCTGTCTAGATCGCCATCTAAGCTTCATTCATTGGAAGCGCACGGGTGGACAGAGCCATCTTTGTATCAGTTGTTTGGAGTTAAAGAATTTTACTGATTCTCCTCTTATCTGTTGTGTACTCTCTATCTCTTTCTCAGATTCTGTTCGCTGCGCCGTGTAATATTTTACATGGTATCAGAGCCCAGGGGGCTCTAGAGATCGGAGAGCGTGCAAGAGGCAAAGGCTTCAACAGCAAAGAGAATCGATGTCGACTCCGGGAAGCAGTTCTGGCGCATCAGGAAGCGGTGCAGGAGGTGGTGCTGCTGTACCGGCTATTCAAACACTGAGGATTCGTCCACCAACCTTCAGCGAAGGCAAGTTAGATGGTACAAACTACACCTTGTGGAAGTTCAAAATTACTACTATCCTTGATTCTTATGAGCTTCTGGAGACTGTGCTGGGGACTGACGCAGAACCACAGCCTACCCCCGACCCATCAAATCCTAGTGTGATGATTCCTCCGAATGCAGATCTTCTACGAGCTTGGAAACGAAGGAATGCAGATGCATTGTGTGCCTTAGTTACAAGCTGTTCTGACAGTGTTTTGACTCTGATTCAGCATACAACCAAAGCGTCAGAGGCTTGGAATGTACTAAGGAGTCAGTATGAAACACGAAACCAAACAAGGATTCAAAACTTGGAGAATCAACTAGCAGCGGAGAAGTTTGCTGAAGGAGAGACGGTTGAAGCATTCATCACTCGGATTAAGAATCTGCGCGACCAGATGGCTGGCGCTGGGATACAAAAGACTAGCGAAGAGCTAGCTCGGAGGTGTCTTCGGATTTGTCCACAAAAGTTTGATGGACTAGTAACTGCCCTTAATACTCAGGTGAGACCTCAAGCTTTGACTTTTGAGGAGTTTTGTGCATTATTAATGGAGGAGGAGTTGAGGCTGAAAGCCCGAGAAGGAAGCAACAATGGAGATGCTGCATTCTCTGCCAATGCAAAAGGCAAAGGTGTTTCCTCCACCAAAAATGATGGTGACAAAAAGAAAAAGGGCGGCAAGAAGAAGTTTCAAGGAGAGTGCTTCTACTGTAAGAAGAAAGGACATGCAATTGCAGATTGTCGTGTCAAGAAGGCAGATGAAAAGAATGGTACCCTTAAAACTAAAGGGAAAGAGACAGCCAATACGGCTGAAGCAGAGTTGGAATTATTCATGGCGACCATTGAGGAAGTGTGCTCCTCGGCGCAAGAAGAATCTACCACTGACTCTTGGGTGTTGGATAGTGGGGCCTCCCGTCACATGACCAACAAGAAAGGTCTATACAGTTCTATGCAGCCTCTACAAGAATCCATCACTGTGACGGTTGGAAATGATGCTAAATGCCCTGCTGCGGGCACAGGTACTATTTCTTTTGTTGCTGCAAATGGTGAAGTCAAAAAGCTTTCAAATGTGTTGTATGTTCCCGAAATCAGAAGAAATCTCTTATCAGTTGCTGCCATAACTGATCTTGGTCATGAAGTGAGGTTCAAGAAGACAGGTGCAGAAATTATTGATAGTGCTGGCACAATTGTTGGCAAAGGAGAAAGGAGGAACAACCTGTATGAGCTAAGTGCTCTTACAGCCACCGCTGGAGTGGGCACAAGTAAGCTTTGGCATGAAAGGTTTGGACACATCGGATTTGCAGTATTGAAGGAGATGCAAAAGCAAGGTATGGTTGCTCACCTACCTACAATAACTGAATTGAAGGAACCATGTGAAGCTTGTATGATGGGCAAGCAACAGAGAAAGGCATTTCCACAAGAAAGCAAGAATAGAGCACATGCACCTGTATGAGCTAAGTGCTCTTACAGCCACCGCTGGAGTGGGCACAAGTAAGCTTTGGCATGAAAGGTTTGGACACATCGGATTTGCAGTATTGAAGGAGATGCAAAAGCAAGGTATGGTTGCTCACCTACCTACAATAACTGAATTGAAGGAACCATGTGAAGCTTGTATGATGGGCAAGCAACAGAGAAAGGCATTTCCACAAGAAAGCAAGAATAGAGCACATGCTCCTCTAGAGTTGGTGCATGCTGACTTGTGTGGTAAGATGCCTACACAGGCCTTGGGGGGATCTTCTTATTTTATGTTGATTGTCGACGACTACAGTAGGAAGATGTGGGTGTACTTCCTTCGTGATAAGGCTCAAGCTTTTGGTAAGTTTAAAGAATGGCTAATACTTGTTGAGAATGAAACAGGGAAAAGTGTGAAGAAATTTAGAACAGATGGTGGTGGTGAGTTCAACTCAAAGGAGTTTGAAGGCTTTTGCAAGAGCAAAGGTATCAAGCGTCAATTGACAACGCCTCACACACCTCAGCAGAACGGTGTTGTGGAACGCAGGAATCGCACCATTGTGGAGATGGCAAGATGCATGCTAAAGGGCAAGGGATTGCCTAACCATTTTTGGGCTGAAGCTGTTAATACTGCAGTCTACATTCTAAATCGGAGCTACACAAAGGCTCTCAAGGGAAAAACACCTCATGAGGCTTACACTGGTAAGAAACCATCTGTTTCACATTTCAGAATTTTTGGATGTGAATGTTATGCACATGTTCCAGATGAGAAGAGAAACAAGTTACAACCAAAAAGCAGAAAATGTATCTTCTTGGGTTATAGTGATGAGCAGAAGGCTTACAAGTTATATGACCAAGAGGCAAAGAAGATCATCGCGAGCCGTGATGTGGTGTTCAAGGAGGAGCCGCATACAGTGGAGGAGGAGAAGGCAAGGTCTTCCACTTTATCATCAAGCGAAGAAGTAGTCCACTATGAACCTGTCCCGAGAGCTATCCCTATCCTTAAGGAGGAGGAAGCATCATCTTCAGATGATGAGGAAAAAGTTCACCAACCTGACATCACCCCACCGGAAAAGCCATTGCCGCGCTGGGTGAAGCAGCTCTATGACCACAATAATCCTATGCCTGCATCTGTTGAGGAGAAGGCAGACGGACCAAGGAGGTCTCAGAGAATAGAGGAGCAAAGGAGGGCTTCTGCTCACATAGTCAACATGGCCTTGATGGTTGAGATTATGAGAGAAGTAAAGGAGCCAACTGACTTAGAAGAAGCACTTGCAGATCCATCATGGAAGGCTGCTATGCAGGCAGAGTATGACAGCATAATGAAGAATGACACTTGGGAGCTAGTGGATCGGCCAGCAAAGCGGAAGATTATTGGCACCAAGTGGATCTGGAAGGTAAAGTACAAGGCTGATGGTACCTTAGAAAAGTACAAAGCTAGACTGGTTGCCCAAGGATTTTCACAAGTTGAAGGGTTTGATTTTCAAGAGTCATTTGCCCCAACTGCCAGAATGACCACTATTCGCACGGTACTTGCAGTGGCTGCCCACAAGAAGTGGCCAGTGTACCAAATGGATGTTAAGTCAGCGTTCTTAAATGGTGACCTCAAGGAGGAGGTGTACGTGGCTCAGCCACCAGGGTTTGAGGCCCCCCATTCTGAGAACAAAGTGTGTAAACTGAAGAAGGCATTGTATGGGCTGAAACAAGCCCCCAGAGCATGGTACCAGCGGATAGATAGGTTCTTTTTAAACCTAAACTTCAAAAGATGTGCCTCAGATGCTAACTTGTATGTTTACAGGGATGGTAAAAAGTCTGTAGTGATTGTCCTATATGTGGACGACCTTCTTATTACAGGTGACTATGAAGACATGATCAA
Organism: Lygodium microphyllum; assembly: GCF_053477565.2. NCBI lineage: Eukaryota > Viridiplantae > Streptophyta > Polypodiopsida > Schizaeales > Lygodiaceae > Lygodium > Lygodium microphyllum. The sequence continues at coordinate 15,681,076 of NC_141153.1, read as the reverse complement.
CCAAACTCGAAAGGCTTTGAGTTTTGAGTTTGAAATGACAGACTTGGGCTTGCTGCACTATTGTTTGGGGATTGAAGTCTGGCAAGAGCCAGGAAAGATCTTCATCTCTCAGAAGAAGTATGCATGGGAGATCTTGAAGGCATTTGGCATGACCGAGTGCAAGGAGATAGCTACACCTATGGAGGTGAATGTAAAGTTATCCGTTGAGGATACATCAGCACTAGCAGACATTGGGAGGTATAGGAGGTTGGTCGGCAGTCTAATCTACTTGTGTAACACCAGACCAGATATCAGTTTTGCTGTTGGTGTTTTGAGCAGGTTCTCAAACAAACCTCATGAGAGTCATTGGAAGGCTGGGATGCGGGTGCTCAGATACTTGAAGAAAACTCTTGACTATGGTATCACATACAGTTTCGGAACTTCTCTTGTGGGGAACTGTGACTCAGATTGGGCAGGAGACATTGATTCCAGGAAGTCAGTTTCTGGTTATTGTTTCTCTTTGGGTTCAGGAATTTTCTCTTGGATTAGTAAGAAGCAACCAACAGTGGCATTGTCTTCTACCGAAGCAGAGTACAAGGCAGCTTGTTTTGCTGCATGTGAGGCCGTATGGTTGAGAAGGATTCTATGGCATATGGGAGTGCAGGATGAAGAACCAACTGTGCTGAGATGTGACAATCAGAGTTGCATCGCCATTGCCAAAAATCCAGTGTTTCATGCACGCACCAAACATATAGAGATCCAGTATCACTATGTGCGTGATTTGATGGAGGATGGGATAGTGGAATTGGTCTACTGTCCAACAGAGGAGAATGGAGCAGATATCTTCACCAAAGCACTTACGAAGGATCTGCTTCAAGTTCATCTTCAGAGACTCGGCATTGGGCCGAGGAGATAGTTCACCTATAGGTGGACATTGAGGGGGGGTGTTAGATATGATCAATGCCCCACCCTCATTAGGTGCTACCAATGATCCATGGTGCTCAAAGTTGTAAGGCCCCCATTATGAGGAGAAGCCAAATGTGAGCCCGGACATTGGTGGAGTCCTGACTTGTATATCAGATGAGGTCTATGTGACCGGATGGCAAAAAGGTGACCATTGTGGGTCTAATCTTTGGGTTAGACAGAGTGGTTAAGCTGGTAGCAGCTCGAGGCACATTGCATTGAGTTGCGTGGTAAGGGAGTTAAAAGGGGCCCCTATTGTGGGGTCCGGGGGCCGCGGAAGCGGCCCCTGGCTGGGGGGTCCCAGGGGGGCCAGCGGCCCCCCTGGCGGGGGTCCGGGGGCAGCGCCCCCGGCCCGATGGTAAAGGGAATATTCCCTGGAATATTCCCTGGCCGACTAGTGGAGGCTCATATGGTAGGTCGGTCAGCAGGCCGACCTAACGACCTTCGCGGGCTATAAAAGCTAAACCCCTTCGCAGCCATCTGACACTCATCTTTCACCCAGTCAGAGTTGTTGTTCCAGCTAGCCTTAAGCTCTTCACCTATCTTCTGTCTAGATCGCCATCTAAGCTTCATTCATTGGAAGCGCACGGGTGGACAGAGCCATCTTTGTATCAGTTGTTTGGAGTTAAAGAATTTTACTGATTCTCCTCTTATCTGTTGTGTACTCTCTATCTCTTTCTCAGATTCTGTTCGCTGCGCCGTGTAATATTTTACACGGGGTTCGGGAAGTCGGTTCTAGTAATATTTTTTTTAAGTGGAAATATTACATTCTCTCCCCCTTGGAGGAATCGAGATATCCTCATCTCGAGATGAACTGGGGATATTGTTGGTTGAAAGTGCTTTCATCCATCCAAGTGGCATCCTCCTCGGGATAATCTTTCCACTGGATGAGGCATTCTCTCAAGGTTCTGGATCTCAGTTGTCTCTCCCTAACATCTAAGATCCTGTCAGGCCGTAGCTCAAGGACTCCTTGGCTAGGCATTACAACTTGTTGGTCATCAAGTACATGGCTAGGATTAGGTACATACTTCAATAGGCTGATATGGAATACATTATGAACCTTTAGGTTCTCAGGGAGTTGCAGTCTATAAGCATTGGGTCCTAGGCACTTGAGGATCTTGTATGGCCCACAATACCTTGGACTTAGCTTCTTGCAATCTCCTAAGGATAGGGATCTCTTCTTTGGGCGTATGCGAATGAAGACCATGTCTCCTTCTTCGAAGGTTCTATTTTGACGTTTCAAATCTGCGTATGCCTTCTATCTATCCTTGGCGGCTTGGATATCCTGTCTAATTGACTTCATTTGGTCATCCATCTCTTCCAGCATCTGCTTTGAAGCTTCAACCCTCAAGGTTGGATCTGAGAAGTTTAGGGGACTTCGACAGTCATGCCCATACAATGCTTGAAAAGGGGTCATCTGAATGCTTTGTTCGTAAGAAGCATTGTAGGCAAACTCAACCAAGGGCAAGTATTGAATCCACCTTTTTGGTTCACGGTAGTAGTGTGCCCTCAGCATATCCTCGATGACTTGATTGACTCACTCCATTTGGCCATCAGTTTGGGGATAGTAAGCTGTACTAAAACAGAGTTGAGTCCCAATGGCTTCAAAGATAGCTCTCCAGAAGTGAGATGTGAAGAGAGAATTACGATCACTAATGATTCTTCTGGGCAACCCATGTAGCTTGAATATCTCATTGATAAACAACCTTGCAATGTCTGAGGCTTTATAATTTGTCTTAATTGGAATAAGGTGTGCAACCTTAGTAAGCATGTCAACCACAACCATGATGGAGTTGTATCCTCCCTGAACTTGGGGTAGGCCAACAACAAAGTCCATACTGATGAATTCCCATTTCATTTGGGGAATGTCAAGTGGTTGCAACTTTCCTGGCATTTTAACATGTTCGGCTTTGATACGTTGACAAGACAAACACTCAGCGACATATTTGAGGATGTCACCTTTAAGCCTCTCCCAATAATAGCTCTTCCTAATCGCATTGAGAGTGTTGGCATAGCCAGGATGTCTTGAGAAAGGGGAATCATGAGCTTCCCATAGTATCTTCTCCTTAAGTGATTGGCTTACCGGTATACATAATCTCGTTCTATAGTAGATAAGTTCACTATTGACAGAGAATTCATGATACTTAGCCTGTAGCTTTTGGTCCTGGTCCTTGATAGGGATCTCCCTTAGCATCTTTTGATAAGCTGGATCATGGCATGCTTCTTCTCTGGCTAGCTCAAGTATTAGGTTGTTTGGCATGGATACCTTTGTGGCTAGAGATCTAGCTGTTGATGGATTTTGCAAGATTTAGAATTAAGGAATGCCTTGCCACTGAGTGCATTGGCAACTACATTCTCTTTTCTAGGTCGGTATTTGATTTCAAAATCATACTCCTTCAGCACTTCAATCCACCGACATTGCCTCATGTTGACCTCGTTTTGGGTAAAGATCCACTTGAGACTTTTATGATCCGTTACTAGAGTAAACTTGTTACCCAACAGGTAGTGTCTCCAAAGCTTTAGAGTGTGGATGATAGCTAATAGTTCTAGATCATGGGTAGCATAATTCTTCTCATGGCTCTTCAGTTTCCTTGAAGAGTATGCTACAGGATGACCTTCTTGCATAAGTACACATCCTAAGGCAAGCATGCTAGTATCAGTTACTACTTCGAACTCCTTATTGAGGTCCAGAAGTTTCAAGATAGGTGCTGATACCAAACTTTGATTTAATATATCAAAGCTAGATTGTTCAACAGTTGACCATGCAATGGATGTTTGCTTCTTCAGTAAATCCATCAGAGGTGCTGCAATCAAAGCATAGTTTTTGATGAAGACCCTATACCATCCTGTCAATCCAAGAAAACTGCATATTTCTTTGACAGTCGTTGGTATTGGCCATTCTAGAACATCTCTGACTTTGGCCGGATCCACTGAGATTCCTTCCTCTACGATGAATCCCAGATATTCAATCTAACGTTTGAAGAATGCACACTTCTTCATCTTAGCATACAGTTTGTGTGCCCTCATTTTCTCAAGGACAATCCGAACCTGGGGTTCATGATCTTCTTCCTGTTTGGAATAGACTAAGGTGTCGTTGAAGAAGACGTGTACGAAGTCATCAAGATATGGCCTAAAGATATCTTGCATTAACCTGTTGAAGAGGTGGCAGGTGCATTCGTGAGCCCGAATGACATAACTAGGAACTCAAAGTGTCCATATCTTGTGTTGAAGGCCATCTTTGGGATATCTTCTTCCTTGATTCTTATCTGATAGTAACCAGACCTGAGATCAATCTTAGAGAAGATCTTCGCACCCTGAAGACGATCAAGAAGCTCATCTATTCTAGGAATAGGGTACTTGTTCTTAACAGTTGATTGATTCAACCCTCTGTAATCAATACATAGTCAAAGCGTTCCATCTTTCTTTTTTTGGAACAGCACTAGAGCTCCCCATGGTGAATTGCTAGGACGGATGTAGCCCTGATCTAACAGTTTCTTGAGTTGCTCCTTCAGCTCAATTGCTTCCGGGATGGACATCCTATAAGGCCTCTTTGCAATTGGCACAGCTCTTGGCACTAGCTTGATCTCATGATCCACTTCTCTTTGAGGTAGGAGTTCTGTTAGCTCTTCAGGAAATACGTCCGTGTACGCCTTTAGCCATGAAGGTTCTTCACTAGACTCCTGCTTTTGATCTAGCTTATCAAGCTTAATCAAGTAGACAGGTAGTCCCTTTCTAACTCCCTTTATGATCTGAGATGCTTAAGCCAATTGAATTTTGGGCTTTCCAAACTCTCCTTGAGTTGTGACCAATTCCCCTTCAGAGTTTCGAAAGAAACTTGGCCCTTTCCACAATGAACTTGGGCATCCTTAGGTTTAAGCCAATCCATTTCGAGTAAACACTCATGGATACCTAGGTTCATGACCCTGAGCATTCCCTGGTCCTCCTTGTGATCACGCTGCCCTGCTACCTAGGGGAAGAAGAGGGAGAGGGAGAAGGAGAAGATGAAGGAGAAGAGGAGAGAGAGAGAGAAGGAGAAGAAGAGGGAGAGAAGAGAGAGAAGGAGAAGAAGGAGGGGAAGAAGAGGGAGAGAGAGAAGAGGAAGAAGAAGAAGAAGAGGGAGAGAGAGAAGGAGAAGAAGAGGGAGAGAGAGAAGAAGAAGAAGAAGAAGAGGGAGAGAGAGAAGGAGAATAAGAGGGAGAAGGAGAAGAAGAGAGAGAGAGGGAGAAGAAGGAGAAGAAGAGAAAGAAGGAGAAGAAGAGGGAGAGAGAGGAGAAGAAGAAGGAGAGAGAGAGAGGAGAAGAAGAAGAAGAAGAGGAAGGGAGAGAGAGAAGGAGAAGAAGAGGAAGGGAGAGAGAGAAGGAGAAGAAGAAGAGGAAGGGAGAGAAAGAAGGAGAAGAAGAGGGAGAGAGAGAAGGAGAAAGGAGGAGAAGAAGAGGAAGAGAGAGGAAAAGAAGAAGAAGAAGAGGGATAGAGGGAAGTGGAAGATAGTTAGGGAAGGATATAGAGAGAGCGAGAGAGAGAGAAGAGAGAGGGAGAGAAGACTATGAGATGGAGAAGGTGAGATAGATGGAAAACTAATTGGGGAGAGGGTAAAAGAAGAAGAAGAGTTATGCATGTTGAAGTCACATTGTTTGGCCTTAGGATCCTTGTGAACCTGCGTACCACTTCCTTCCGCCAGGGTAAGAGTGGGCGACTTACCTCAAGGGTTGCAAGACCAGAGACACACAAGGATGGGACCTAAGAGACGAGTTACAAGGAGCACAAGTGCTGAAGTTGCGAATGGGGCTAGGAACATATCCAATGCAAGTGGAGACATGAATATCACCAACTCTCCAGCAACTATAGCTCATATCCAGGTTGTACCAAGATTTAGATTCTTCTCATGCATCTTGAATTCCTAAATAGAGGTAGAATTGCATGTATTTGCCATTAAAGGCGTTAGGATGGGTTGATCTTCTACCCTAAATAGGTAGCCATGATTAATAAAGGTCAAGGTGAAATCACTTAGTTCATTTAAAGGAACTAGAAGGAATTTGTTAAATCGACCTTGCAAAGCCCTAACCCAAGGGGGAGAATGAACTTTAGGGTAATTGATTCATGCTAAGCATGTTGCTTGGAACTGTTGAAATGGTTTTAACGAAGGTTGATCTTGTAAAGATGGATTGTTGACCCAAGTTATCATTGGTTGTTTGAAAAGGGTAACTCCAAGTGAATGTCGACTGGTTGTGTTGGTAAGAGGAGAGAATCTCACTAAGGGTAGGTGGATCATAAGCAAGGTGATTGCTTGATGTGGTTTTGGATGCCAATCCAAGTTGTTTGTGATGATTGCATGGCCGGGTCTGAGATGACTAATTGCCATGGAAAAAAAAGGGACGTTTTCTTTAGTAAATGTTATTAAGCTGGTTGCTTCAGCTATGGTTGATTTCCTAAAGGGATAATTAAGGAAGGATGGCGCTAGCTACCCCCCGCGAACCGCCAAACCCTAACCAAGGGGGTTATGAATCCGCGTCGGGAATGTGGACCGAACCCGTCGCGAGAGGTCTCTCTGTGGAAATTACTTGGTGTAGGAGGACGCTTGGGTACCAATGGGGGCTCTGGCCGTAAATCCCAATGCCTCCGGACCCTACATAAGTGTTCTAGGTGACTCGAGATGGGATCTTGAGGCCTTGATACTAGTTACAAGGCAGAATCTTGGTAGGATAAACCTTCGGGTTTTTATTGCCAAAAGATGGAAGGATTTTTTTGCGGAGGTAGAAAGGAACACTTAATTCTCCTGTATGGGCGGGAGACAAACATTAATCTAAAGATAAGTTAAGGAAGTGTTTGATCTTGTTTTATCTTGTTTTTGTGTCAGTGCCCTAAATTACGTAAAGGAATCTGTGATTAACAGGTTAATCAAGGAAACTGCTTTTATGTGTCAAACATAATGTGGTAGGTAATTAGATAACTAAAACAACCCCCGAGGGAAGCGTGGTGGATGTGACCAATGGGTCTATCCTACGGAAGGGTGGTCTCGGTTAGCCAAGAGCTTTCCTCAATGGAATTTATTTGATGAGAACGTTAGTTAGACAAGGACCTTAGAACTTGTAAGTTGAAACCCTGATTCATACCGTTTTAGGGAACCAGAATGGGACTATGCCCTATGGGCAGAAAGGTCAAGCGATACCTCCCTCTCGTTTCCCATTCTCTTTGAACCAAGTGCGGTATGAGTCTGCTTGGGTCTAGTTGTATTTACGCAAAGTGGAGCGACTATCGATCGATACTAGAAGGCTGTTAGGAAGACTTGACTGCTAGTAACCCGGACTTCAGGTTGATCCTAGTGGAAACGGCCAGATAAGTTCTGTTGCGAGGCACACTCGAGAGACCCTAGTTGGCAAACCCCATGTCATTCCTTGGGAGTGCTGGCGGTGTCTTCTAGATTGATCTCTCGATGGGTTGCTAAGACATATCCGACGATTTGAGGGGCGGGCACATTACATGACAGGTAGATGATTGTGCCTCAAATGTCCTAGATGAAGTTAAGGATATGATGAAGCATTATAGTGACATAAGTAGCAAACAATATAGGCAAATAGCCATTGATGTTAATTTCCTTAAGAAGCAATAAAATTTGATAGGGAGTTGATACCCTGAAGATGGTGGCCCCTCAAGATTCAGTTGTAAGTGATGTGGTGGCCAACATTTCCCTAGGAATTGTCCGAATGTTAAATGTGATATGTGAGGGAAGTCCAATCATTTAGCTAGTACTTGTTGGAGCAAGATTAGCTCTCTCCAACAAGGAAGTAAACACCCAGGTCTAGTTAATCATCAAGCGTAAGGGAATAATCTCTAGCAAGATAAGGGACCGAAACAAATACTACAGAGAGGGAAAGCTATGATAGAGGAGATGCCTAGTGGCAATGAAGTTAGCCTTATAGAAGCTATTTGTGTCAATGGCATTGAAGCTTCTAACCTACGAGTCATTATTACAAGAGGTGAAAAGGGTAAAGAAGGTGATAAAGACAAGGTGAAACTTGTTGAGGGAAACCCTAAGCAAGATGATAAGGGGATGCAAGTCCTTAATCCCGATATGGAAGGCAGACCTCTAAAGGCCATAGATGGTAAAGTTGAACCCAAGAAGGATAAGGAGTTGTAAAGAAGAAGGCAAAGGTTAAGAAAGAGACACTAAAGCTGGTTCAAAGACCAAAGGAGAGAATGGTCTGGTGAGAAAAGCGAGCTCTTGCTAGCTATCATGAATTTGATTTAGCAAGTTCTCTTTGCGAAGTTAAGCCGGATGTAAACCTCCTATAGTTAATTAAGTTGTCTCCAGGACTGCCTAAATAATTTAAGAAGTTTCTTCACACTGGGTATATCGTTGAGCCCTTGGGGAATAGCTTGAGTAGGAGACAATTGGTTTGAACATGTTGAAAAGCATTGTCCAAGGGTAACGACATATGTTGATGGAATATTAGTGGACCATGATATTGTGGACATAGGATCCCGGAATTGATGGAGATGTTGGGATTAGAAATCAAAATAGATGCTTCTCGCTGATGACATTTTAATACAACCTAAAGGTTGCATTACTAAAGTCCATGTGACTATTGCCAATGTGGAATTTATTGCTAGGCAGGCTATGGATTTTACAAGCAGGTTGTCAGGTTGATATACCCACTGGTTGAATGATCTTTAATAGAGGTGCTAGATGTGTGGTAGTAGATGCCTATCTTGAATTGCCTCAAAGTGAGAGAGTTCCTTTATCATTGTTAGAGTTAGACACATTAGATGCTCCATCTATTAGTGAGATGTCATCAAGTGATGAATCCAATGAGGGGTCCACTAGAGAGGATATCTACCAAGTAACTTTGAATGAGCCAATAGAAGCTCCGTAGAGGATAAGAGATGTAGTTGTAATTGTGTTAGACCTTGGTACGTTGAATGATTCACGATCAATAAAATTAGGATCCATGCTCGGTTTGGAAGAAAATAAGGACTATGTGCCCTTGATTCAGGAATTTCGTGATATCTTTGCTTGGAGTTATGACAAGTTGAGAGGCACTCCTCCTAGCTTGGTTGTTCATACTATCCCCTTAAAGGAAGGTAGCTTCCTTGTGAGACAAAAAGTAAGGCATATGCCTTTCAAATTGAGGTATGGGCTATTCGAGGAATTAACAAAACTACAAAAATCTAGACAGATAATTTTGGTTCAACACACAAAATGGTGTTCACTAGTTGTTATTAAGAAGAAGAATAATAGTCAGAGTCGACTTTCTTGTAGATTTTGGAGAGCTTAATAAGAAGATGATTAAGGATTACTATCCATTATTCTACCATTTTCAGTTATCAGGTATGGAAATCTATTTGTTTATGGATTGCTTTGTTGGATACAACCAAATTGCGAAGGAAGACAAGTTGAAAACAATGTTTATGACTACCTTCGGTGCTTTTGCATATCATGTGATGGCCTTTGGTCTATGCAATGCGCTTGGTTCTTGGCAACGAGCAACTGATAAGACTTTTGGTGATATCTCCCTAGAGGAGTTAAAAGTCTTTATTGATTTGGGGGTAGCCACCACAAGGGAAAGGAAATTGGTCCTAATAAGGAATGTAGACAGTTCTCTATTGCTCTTAACCCACGAAAGTGCATCTTTGGGATTCCCTATGGGTTGTTACTGGGCCATGTGGTTAGTTTAGTTGGTATTGCGGTTGACCTTGAAAAATAAAGGTTATAGTTGCTATGAACCTGTCATAGACTCCAAAAGAGGTACATAGCTTTCTATCATCAATGGGATATTATCAAAGATTTATCAATGCATTGGTAGAAAGAGCATTGCCATTGACAAACCTCCTATCCTTTAACTATCTATTTGAGTGGAATGAATCTTACCAAGTATCCTTTGAGGATGTGAAGCAAGAACTAGTGAAAATGCCAATCCTAAAAGCACCCAGAAGAGGTGAAGTTTTCTACATATTTTCAGCATCCAGAATGCATAGTATCAGCTACTGTTTAGCCCAAATTTGGGAAGAGAAATGGTATCATCCAATTAGCTTTGCTAGTAGGAAATTGGGGATATCGGAAGTCAAATATACATACATGGAGAAATTGTGCCTTGAAATGGTCTTTGCGACGAAGAAATTTAGGCATTATATTCTCTATGAGAAGGTAGTATTTTTCATGAAGGTAGAAGGAGTTAGACGGTTGTTGAACAAGTTGTAGCTGCATGACTGTTTAGCAAAGTTGTTAATCACTTTGCAAGAGTTCAATTATGAGATTAGGAGTAACCCAGCAAAGCTATATGATATTATGGAATGTCTTGTGGATTTTGGGGAGCCAAAGGAAATTCTGGTTGAAGAAAGTGATATTGAAGGTCTATAAATTGATATAGCTTCCATCCCTTCTTGATACGCCGCTATAACACATTATTTATCTATAGAAGGATTTGGGGTTGCTTCATCGAAGTCTGAAAAGAGGAAGATCAAGCAACAAGCATTATGCTTTTCGATTATAGCATGTGTTTTCTATCAGAGAGGAGTAGATGGCATTTATTACCGTTGTGTAGTATTTAATGAGGTACCATTCATTCTTGAGGAGTGCCATGATTTAGTATGTGGGGGACATTTTGCTGGATGGCTTACCACCTAAAAAGCTCTCTGTGTTGGCTATTGGTGGCCATCAATTTTCCAAGATACTTTCAGTTATGTTAAGTGTTGTGATGTTTGTCAAAGACATGATGCAAGGAAAAATCATATTCAACCTCTAAACCCTATTTTGGTTATGTTGCCCTGTGAAAAATGGGGTATTGATTAACGATGAAGGATAATGCTAAAGAGATGGCTAGTTTCATTATGGAGCAAATTGTTTGCCATTTTGGTCCACCTAAGGAGATAGTGTTTTATCCAGGGACACACTTCTTGAATAAAGTTATCGTAGCCTTGAATGAAGCTTTGAAGATTAAGTACAATAAAACTACCACCTATACTCCTCAAGCCAATGGCCAAGTGGAGAGTACAAATAAACAACTGGTCGAAATCTTACCCAAGATAGTATTAGAAAGTAAGTGCGATTGGGATAAGATATTGTACGTGGAAGTGCGGGCTTACAACACGATATTCAAGAGAGCTACATGCCACACCTCGTTCAAGCTAGTATATGGGAAAGTATGTGTTTTGCCATTGGAAATAGAGCTGCCCACTATGCGCTTCGCTCTTAATCATTCTTCGGGTGAGGCAAAAGCGTTACAAGAAAGATATACTTCTCTTGCACATATACTAGCGTTTTGCCATTGGAAATAGGGCTACCCACTATACGCTTTCCTCTTAATTATTCATTGGGTGAGGCAAAAGTGTTACAAGAAATATATACTTCTCTTGCACATGTTGATAAGATTCAGTTTGCAGGCTTTCCTACATCAAGAAGTAGGGAAGAAGAGAATGAAAGCCCTTCATGATCTTTGGGCTAAGAAATATAAATTTACAAAAGGTTAGCGCTGCTGTATTATGATGCTCATTGTGAGCTATTTCTAAGTAAATTGGAACCCAAATGGGATGGACCATACAAAATTGTATGTTTAGGAAAGAATGGCTCTATAGCCCCTTTAACAAATTTGCAGGGGGGTAGAGTTTAAAACTAAAGTTAACTTTAATAAGATGAAGCCTTACTACGTGTAAGGGTTGACGTTGGGCTTGGTGCCTATGCAGGTCCTTCATGATTTAGCTTTAACTTGCAATAGGTACCAAGATGATCAGATGGGACGAATCATTCCCTATCTTGAGCATCTGTATCTAGAGCAACGTTACCACCAAGGTTGAGTGATTTGGTGGAGTAAAGGTTATCAAGTTATTGAGTGGCAAGATGGATCTTTCACACGGGAGATTAAGGTCTACTACTACCATTGTCAATGAATTCTAACTAGTATTCCTATTGAGTTTAGTAAGGAAGGAGGGATTGTACCTGTTATATATCCTCTCTCTTGGCTTGATTTTGATTATCATAAGTATGAGTGAGCTGATTAGTATGGCATGGCCTATCACTGAAGACTGGGTCTATACTTTGTATTTTGATGGAGCTTTTAGAGGGTCCACTAAACATGCGAGCATTGGTGTTGTCATGAAAGACCCCCAACGTAGGGTTGTCATGAAGATGGGAGTCTATTTAGGACCCTCTTTTACTAATAATATGGCATAATACAAGGCCTTGATCATGGGGCTGAATGTAGCCCGATGTGGTGGTATCCATCGATTATTGGTGAAAGGTGACTCATAATTAGTAATCAATAAGCTGAATAGGACCTATAGTGTGTGGGATCCCATTCTACAGATGTAGCATCATGTAGCCTTAGATATATTTCATATATTTGAGATGGTGACTTGTTAGTTAGCTCCTCGACAGTGGAATCACTTTGCGGATTCCTTGGGTAATTATGCTTTCGTGAAAGATGTCTTTTTCAATTGTGATCTAGGGGAGCTCTTACAATTACCTTTTAACATTAGCCCTGGACTACTTTGGCATCTTCTTGCTGACACATCCTATTTTGGTCGTCGATCGTTAGTTTGGACTATGAGTCAAGTAGCAATTGAGCACCTTTCTACTTTATCATGGACCTGCCGGATTGTGTATCATCATATTCATCAAACACCCCTTGCTATTTATGCAGGGAGATTTGCCAATAACTTGATGCACTTAGTGTAGGGCTTGAGGAGTCCTTATCCTTGGTTGGTTTCATGCCATCATAGAGGTATGTTAGGATCAAGGGTTTGTTTCAGCAGTATTCTATGGAATGGTAGTGAAGTGTATTATTTTGTTAGGCCAAGAGGGCCATTTTTGTAGGGTTCTAATTTCTATTTCATAAGGCAAAGAGGACTAGTCTATTGGTTGTGAACTATTATATTCCTTAAGGCCAAGAGGGCCATATGACTATTTGGTGTGGGTGCATTTAATGGTTTTCTATTTTAGTGATTGCATCAGACAGGTTTGACGAAGTACTTGGAGAGAGCCTTTGTCGTGCAAGAGATTCTTATGGCCATTCTAGGTGGTATCGTCAGCTTTCCAAGTTTATCCTTAAGCTGATAGTGTTATATATGTATGCAGGGGTCTTGTTTGTTGGGGATTGGCAATCAAGGCATGAAGTCCTAGGGTATGGTTAGGTCTATTTGGTGGAGATTCAAGTAGTTGTCTACCTCTTGTAAAGACATTGTTAGACATTAAAGACCTGTTTCAGAAGGTAGTCCTAGTGACACTTTTCTGCTAACCTACTATGCAGATGTTCTAGGAGTCCCTGCTAGTGTGAGGCAATTAGAGAAGCCAACCAAAATAGAAATGAAGAGAAAGTTCTGAATATATCTAAAGATAAAATTAGAGAGGTGTGTAAAAAGGGGTTCTAACTTCTCACCTAGAAAAGAAAAGGAAGAAAAATCCTAAAATCAGTTGGTTATCACCTTGTAGAGGCCTAGTAGGTTCCGGGGGGGAGACAAGCTAGCAAACCCAAGGCCGATGCCTTGTCTTCCTAGGGGTAGTAGCTAGCTAGGATAAAGTATAAGGAAGGTTGGAGGGAAAATAAAAGTGAGTGGAACAGAAAAGAATTAAGTGTTGTCTCGCAAGAGCTTGGTAGGTTCTTGGGTGCCAAGTTAGGACCTAAGGCCAATGCCCTATTCTCCTTGGGTCACTCTATGCTTAGATCCCTCCTTTTTATATGCCTGAGTATGGAAATTTTGAAAGACAAATGTGTTACAAGGAAATATTAGATGACCAGGCTATAGGAGTCCTCGCCTAGTAGGAGTTCTTGGTCCAGTTGTCCTTAGTTGGGTAGGTAGTTCAGACCACTACTAGGCCGACCTCTTTGATGGTTCTTTGAGCTAGTCCTCCGTGTTGGAGCAGTTAGTTAGCAAATTGTTCTGGATTTCTCTCAGATTATGTTGGGCATATCCCTTGTGGATCTTCATACCTTGGTTTTGTTAGGGGATAGGGTGAGAGCTTTTGTTGTGCTTTGTTGAGTGTATTTTTTGTGGCAGCTTAATGCTTTCTAGGGTTGTTATTTGTGCAGATTAGTTTGTGGGATTCGATAGGATGAGTCACCTATCTCGTGGTCACCAATGAGAGTGGATTTTAAAGGCTATTTTTGAAGCCGAAAAGAGCTTGGGAGACCGTAAAAGGCAAAATCTTCATGCAAAATGAAATGGTTTGCAAATCGATGAGTTGGAGTTTTCCTAGATGGAGTTCGATGTCGGGAACCCAACACAAGTCTCGCTTTGCTGATTGGAGTCCGTTTGACCCCCCATTTAATCCCTACAAGGTTTCACGTTATGAAGTAGCTATATGATCTAGAAGCTAGAAAGTGCATGATGATGACCAGGTCAACATATTTCAACATCACAAAGTCGGCCGTCTAGACGGATCTCAAATCCAAGCACGTTTGCCCTTGTGAAAGAAAAAAAACCATTTTCGGCCAAGGTGTGAACTAAAAAATGTAAACCCATTTTTTTAAAAAGCTTAAACTTAAAGCTTAATGAAGCTGTATGAATGAAGAGACATGATTGATCAAGCGATTTTATGAGGAAAAGGTAGCTCTTATCATTTTATGGTCAATTGTTGTTTGAAATGGTTAGCAATGATTTTATTTGATTGCACATACTCTATTTGATTAGTCATGTTGAAGGAATTATAAAAAATCAATTGTATAATAATTTAATGCTAAACATGCAAAACCCGAGTTTAGGCAGTTTAAGAAAAAATATGCAGTTTTTGGGATTTTGGTGTGCGCCCCTATGGATTGAAACATGCTAAGAAAATTATTTTCCATATTTCATTCAACCTAAATTAGAAAATTAGTAATTATTGGTAATTTTCTATAAATAAACAAGAAACTTTAAGGAAAAAAATAGGTTTTTTGCATCATAAAAACAAGAAAAAATAAGATTTATACTTGTGAATGTATGATAGAGCTGAAGTGTGAGGTTTAGCCTCAGTTCAGCCCTATCTCTTTGTTAGAGTGAGTTTTTATCACTTTCAATTAAAAAAAAAAACATAAAAAAACCACGCCTTAAATCTATCAATGCATGCAATATCTTAAATGGTAGGAGTAGGGGGTTGTTGAGTTGATAAAATACATTGAATTTTGATGTTTCACGATGCATATCATATAGGGTTCATTGTTGTTTAAAATTAAAAGGGTCTAGTAGCACGAGAAAGCTTGATACTAGCCCTAAGCAACGAAGCACCATTGTAGTAGAATAAAAGCATGAGAAGAATTGTCTTCACACTTTCACGGTACTGATTTTTAATGAATAAGTTTGTTTGAGCAAGATGGTCATATACACACTTGCATTGATGCACCATATGGTATTATATGTTGGATGCATAGCACTTGTTTGTATGAGTGATGTGACTAACATTGAGAGTATGAGGTATCCCAAGCCGTAGGGCTAGATATTTAGTTCCTTGGAGGGTTACTTGATGAGGTTTATCTATTATCACTTGGATTGTTTAATCGACAGAGTAGAGTTTGTTTCGAATGTGTTCTATGTTCACAACACATATTGGGGCCAATCCTCGAGGTGTAGGAGACTCGTAGTGGAGCTGCGGTGATGAATCGAGGGATGCTCCCTTTATGTGTGCTACGTGGTGTATAACACTAACACGTTTAGGGACTCCCTTTGAGGAGTGGGAAAAGAATATTCATTGGACTACAAAATCATATAAACACAAAGTTCTTAAACGTTCCTCACTGTGAGGCCATGTGGGGTGGTTTTAGGTGAGTAGTAGAGGCTCGACTAGTGCCTTAGAGCCAGTGTGGCCCGTTTTAGGTCCCGACAAACTCCATGATTTGTACTCTAGGTGATCTTTGAAATCATAAACTCTTTTCTACTCCTAGGGCCCTGGTGAAAATATCTACAACCTCCTCTCTATGCTCACATATATGAGATTAAAATTACCTACCAAGTCTCATTCTCTAATGAAATGATAATGAGCCTCGATGTGTTTTGTGCATGTATGAAATGCTAGGTTCCTCACCAATTGTATGTTGCTCATGTTGTCACAATAAATGACAATCCTCTTATCTATTTGTATCCCCAAATCATCAGTACCTTTCACATCCAAGCCATCTCACATGCTACCATAACAACACCCTTGTACTTTGCCTTTATAATATAATACAATAATGGGTTGTTTCTTATTGATCCAAGTCATAACCCCACTCCCAAAGAAAATACATAGCCCAAGTCAGGCTCATAAAAGATACCATAATTCAATGTGACCTTAAGGTACTGTAAGATACATCTCACACTATCCACACAAGGCTTATGAGGCATCCACATAAATTGGCCCTCCAAGCCTAAACATGTAGTTACAATCTAGCCTAATTCCCACCATCTTCATGTACATCATGGGATCCTCCGATATCTCACCCACATTAGCACTTAGCTTAACATTTTAATCCAATGGTACAACTAAGACTGGCTTACAATAATCCACACTATACTTCATCAACATACCTAAGATGTATTGCCTTTGTGAGCGCTATATCCTCTTAGATGTTATTATCACCTCAATGCCAAGAAAGCACTTCAACTCTCCCAAATCATTCATGTCAAAGCTTTGCTTGAGAAGACTCTTCACATGCTTCATCTCTTGTGCATTATCACCCTTAGCAATCAAATCATCCATATACAATGTAAGCACAACAATGCCCCTATCATTCTAACACCCATCAAGTGAGTGATCTACATTTTCAACATGGAAAGCAATAGAGACAAGATACCGGGCTATCTTGTCATGCCATGCTTTGGGTGCCTATTGATGTAAGAATGCATTCTTTATAGCTATTTGATGTAAGACCTAGCCTTTTACCATATTGTAATGACAACTTTTACAATTGCCATCTTTGCTACTAGAGCAAATGTCTTCTCATAGTCAATCCCATAAGTTTATGCATAATCTTTGGCAACCAATCTTGCTTTGTACCTGCTCACATTTCCATTTGCATTATGCTTTACTTTGTAAATCCACTTGTAGCCTATAGCTTTCTTCACTCATACAATGACACCAAATTCCAATTTTGGTTTACATTCAATGCAGTTATTTCATTATCCATGGCTTTCTCCCAATGCTCATGATCGATGGCTTCCTCAAAACAAGTGGGATAAACTAATTTTATAACCTTTATTATATATGCATAATTGTGAGCAATATAACCATCATATATCAACATGTTTATGGGATACCTTATTCTTGTTAACTTGTGCACTTGTTGTAGACTACTTTGTCATTTCTTTGCATCAACCCTAGTTTTCCTTACCCTAGGTATATGCACAACTTGAATACCAAACTCCTCATCCCATACTCACCATGTACATGTGAATAGCCTATAGAAACATCTGGCACATCAAGTGAAACAACCACTTATTCTTCTCCTTTTTGTGATAGATTTTCTACATTTGTAGGGGTACTATTTGCATGCAATATGCTACCCCATAGTCTCTTAGTGGACCTATTAGAAGAGGAATCTCTTAGCCTACTCAATGTTCCTATGATTGTGGATCCATATTTTTTACAACCATCTTTTCTTTTACATCATCCACAACAATCTGTTTTTTAGTAGTATACCAATTGCTCATTTCATCAAATACCACATCTCTACTCACTCATATCCTATGTGTGATTGGATTAGAATACATATAACCCTTTTTCTCAAGGGAATAGCCAACAAATGTACACTTTTTAGCTTTTGGATCCAACTTTTTTCTTAGCTCTTCAATAACATGCACATGCCCAATGCACACACCCAATGCATCCAAATACTTTAATGTGGTGATAAATTTGATTTCTTGCCACCAGCAAAGTACTCCTCTAGTGTCACATAATGCATTACAATAGTGGAAATCCTATTCATAATATATGTAAGTGTAGAGAAAACTTGGGAGTAGAATTTAAATGCCCAAGACATGCCAGAAAGGGGCAGAATGATGCAAAATTTATGCATAATTTAAAGCTCAATGAAAGTGGAAGATGTAGATTTGATGATTTTACGTGACTGTGGATGATGGGAATGCAAATTTCAACAGTTACAGTGGTTGTGGATTTTCATAGTTTTTTTTGACTATTGGATTGAAGCAAGATGACTTCTTGACCATTCAGGACCTCAAGCTAGACGCACAAGATTTTTCGGATTGCGAATCACATGTCGGACAGAGAAGAAGCAAAAGGTTGGACATCTGAAGGGTCAAATAATGATCAAGAATTTAAAAGTAATGGCCTTTTGGGCCTTTGGGGGGCCAAAAGGCCCCAAATTTTTCATGAATGGGAGGGGAGGGGGAGCATTTTTTCCATGGTGACTGCAATAAAACAACGCATCCTCTTCTACACGATGATTTGTGGTTGAGGGGTGTTGTGGGATTTTGAAGAAGTGATTAATCAAATCATGGCAATAAAATCTTCAAATTTTTTGCTCCTAGTCACCAATTGTCTCATGTAAAATGGCTGCTCAAACAGAAATATCAAAATCTAGTCTCTCTCTCTCCTCTTGATGCATGTTTCCATAGTTCGATCTATGAGAGAAGGGGGTGGAAATTTCAATTGGGAAATGATACTGAGACAACATGATGGAGCATACATCGATATTTGGAGGAGCATTAGTGTCTCTTAGAAGGTGTTAGCAGCCTTCAAAAAATGAGATATGCGTGTGATAAAGCGCGATTTTATGAGTAAGTGATAAATTTTATCATTTTATGATAAATCTTGATTGCAAATGGTTGTTCTCGATTACCAATGATATTTTCTATGAGAAACATTAAAGAAATACACAAGAATTAGTCAATTATTACTTTTTTTATAAATACACAAAACTTGTAAAATTGCGATTTTAAGATCAATCATGGATTTTGGGGGTTTTCACGTGTCAATAGTGTTCACATGTGATGAAATGAGGAATTAAAATAATAAGCAATAATTCTAATCAAGTAACATTAAAAAATCAAGAAATAATAATATTTATTGATAAGTAAATAAGAAAAAAGAGTATGAAAAAACAAAAAAATATTTTTATACTTATAAAATAGGAAAAAATAACATGTGTACGTGGATGTATGATATGACTGAGGGATGAGGTTTAGCCTCAGTTAAGCCCTATCTTAAGTTAAAGTGAGTATTTATCACTCTTTATAAAGAAAAATACATCAAAACACTCTCTAAATCTATCAGCGAATGCAAAACTCTAAATGGTAGGGAGAGGAGGGGGTAAAAAGTGTTGATTACATGATGAAGCTGATATTTTATAATGTATTTTACATATATTCATTATAAGAGAGTCAAAAATTATTTCACTGTTTGAATGCTCGACACATATATACATGGCTTGAAATATAGGGAATTTCTTCAGACTTTGTCACCTTTGCTAGTTAACTCCATTTCTACTTGGGTTTAAAAATTTCATCAAATGGATAATATCAATGGGTGGATAGAAATAATTCTTTATGTCAATAGGAAGGGAATACATTGTTTGAGTAGTTCGGAAGCTCATATTATTCTTGGAAGAGGAATCCCTACTACAACCTAGGCATGGCATTGTGATACATCCATTACATATAGTGATTAGGATTCTGGAAATGGATATCTAGAAATCTATATTTTAGGGGAAGATTAGGTAATCCATCTTTCTTGTAGTTGCGGCAACTGGAGCCTATATAACCATGACTCGGTCAACTGGTATAACCTTTGTAACCTCCTCATAGATGTATTGATTTAATTTGATTCGTTGTCCTCTAGTGAACATGTTTGAGTTTACTTTGGCCTCATGGAAGAGATAAATCTTGGTAACCTTAAGGGTTTCCATCCATCTTAGCCTCTTTTAAATTATTATGGAGGTAAGCAAGATGGTTTGCATCAATGTAACAATACCCTCTGCTTAATATCTATTGTCTTTTGTAATACAAGGGCAAAGGATTGTATATCCGAACTAATATCCGCGTGCATCTAGTGCATTGCTGACATAAACATAACTTGGAAAATCAAGAATCGTTCCCAAGATTTGTCTCTCTACAAGAAATCAATGACATATATTAACAAGAGAAGATTTTCACAACTTAAGGAAAATATATCTTATGCTGTAGTTATAACTAGTTATATTTACTTGCATTGTATCCTATATCAACGTGCATTCTAATACCAACTGTAATGTGCCCACCTGAACCGCTTCCTTGTTGGCACATTCTTAGTAGCCCATCAAGAGATGTCCTAGAAAATTCCATCGGGGATTTGATGAAATACCTCAAAGTTTGCTATCTAGGCTCGCTTGAGTCTACCCCGCAGTGAAGTTCTAGCCATCCCCTCACGAGGATCGACCTAAGTTTTTGGTTCCTACTATGAGTCAAATCAACTACTAACAGTTGATTAGTGTTAGCAATTCGAGTTTCCACTTCTTATAGAATTACTTGACTGAAATAGACTTGCATTGCACTTGGCTCCAAGAGAAATGAGAGATGAAGGGGAGTGTGGCACTTTGATCCCTTCTGCCCATGGTGGGAAATCCCATTCCGGGCCCTAAAACAATGCAAGTTAGGCTTCGTGATCTCTAATGGTCATACATTTACCTATTAAAAATGTAAAATTTTTCATTTTTAGGAAAGATATCAGCTTAGCAAGTCCACCCAACTGTAGGTTTGGATCCTTCGGGGATCCATCCTCCCGCTTCCCTCAAAAGAGTATTTTTAATCACCTAATTACCTACCACCTTCGATTCAACATATAAAAGCAACTTCTTTGATTATCTCCTAATACAAATTTGTTACACACCTTTATTTCTATCATGTGCCTACCTAATAATTCCATGCTAGCATGTTTTAATGGTCCATCGGGGAACTATCCTAGATGGCTTTGCTGCCTGGCACTCGCAAGAATGCACAATGTCTATTGTCTAGGTTTCCTAGAGTCCACCCCGTAATGGAAGGTACCAGTTGTCTCCACGAGGATCACAACCTGCAAGCTCAGGGTCCTAAATTGACAACTGAGGTCTCGATACATCAACTAGCTCCATTGGAGGTGTCCCACAAGGCTTCTTGTCCAACTAGAGAGATTGTAGTTACCCTTGGTTCATGGAGTGCAACACTTTTTTCCAGTAATTGGTTAGGATTCAGGGAACCTTAATAGAGTTTTGGCATAGCCATCGCACCTTTCCCCTAAGATAGTTATTGATCAAGATTTTAAGACCTCAATGCTCGGCTCTACCTAATTTTTTCTAATTAATGTTTCATTCAATCTCTTAAGAGAAGCTCCTAGCTTATCGGGACCTCCCATTCATAGGACGGATCCGTTAGGGATCTTGCCCACCCGCTTCTCACAAATGGTTTTCTTTAGTTTTTCAATTACCTATCACATTAAGTTATAACATATGAAAGCTGCTTCATTAATTAACTCGTTG
The DNA here is from genome assembly GCF_053477565.2 of Lygodium microphyllum. Classification (NCBI taxonomy): domain Eukaryota; kingdom Viridiplantae; phylum Streptophyta; class Polypodiopsida; order Schizaeales; family Lygodiaceae; genus Lygodium; species Lygodium microphyllum. The sequence goes on along the minus strand of NC_141153.1, from coordinate 15,659,747 downwards.
CCACAAGTTCCTTCGCGTAATTTTACGGCACAACACAAAACATAGAAAACAGTCTTTTGGAAAAACATATTTATCTATTTTTTCACAAAGTTATTTATAATGATTTTTTCCTTCTGCCTATGCAGAAGATAAATCTCTGTTCACCAAAAAATACCTTATGTCTGCATAGAAGAAAAGAAACCCTCCAAGATTTCTGTCCCTTCACTAGTACTAGGGACTCATGATCCTATCCTGATTTGTGTGAGGGTCAGGTAGTTCCTAGGAGAGATTGAGAGATTTATGGCTATAGCTCCCCTGGCACTCCTGTCTCCTCCTGCCTAATGGATTCCTCACTGTGTGACCTCTCGCTGTCGGAGCTAGTCCAAAGCTCCTCGCGGTGGTACAAAATAATCCCCCTTGGAGCAGGGTTCCACATCTAGCCATGGGGGAGGCATAGAGCGATCTTTCCTCTTACTATCCTGATTATATATTTACAATCAAATCTAACTGCTGTAATCATAATCAATCTCTCCTATGCAACCATCTATGCATGCACAAATAAAAGAGAAACAATAGCAAGTGTTTTTAGCATAGGAAGTAGCCCCACTCAAATCTAGGGTTTCTCTTTTAAGGTCCCACCTTAGTCTTAGGGTTTTACTTCCTACTTACAACTCTTTTTCGAGATCCGCAAGTTATTTCGCGAATCTGAAGTCTATTTTATCCTTATAGAAATTTTGGTATTTCCACCCTAAAAGATAATATGGGCATTTATGCCTATGGCATGCAATTCATGCGCTACCCTGCCCTTAGCAAGATTTCAAATATAGTCTGTTTAGACTTTAGAATTTGTATCGAAAAATTCTTATCAATGTCCAACAAATTTTGCAGAGTTCTGATATTTATTTAATTTTTTGATATTTATAGTTTCAATATTGTCAAGTATTTCATAGTTGTTTTTGCTTCAACATTCTCGATATTTTAGGTTAAGTTTTCTCGCTGATTCATACTATGTGGGTCAACTCATGATATTAATGCTCTCGCTAATATAACAATTAATATTAACATTATGTGTGTTTTCACCTCATAGAGCTATGGATGTCAAGCAAAATTGACATCGTAGTTCAGGGAGAGTTGGTGGTCTCATCCATAAAAATTTCACAAGCATTTTACTTAGTGATATGGCTGTATGAGAGGAAGGCGTAACAGGGGGTAGAGAAAATGGAAATGAGGTAGAAGAGGGGTATTTTCCTCCTTCAAGGCTCAAGCTATAATGGAAAAGAGAAGTAGAGCAAATTTTCCATAATTAAGAGGTCTTTCTTCTTGCCTTCTTTGTGAAGGAGAGGGGGTGTATTTATAGGCATGAGGGGGAGCATGAAGTTGACTCATTCTTTTGACTACTTGTCAAGAGCCAAGTGAGCTTGATTAAAAATGCATTTTGATTTCCTACCTATTGGATGGTGGCATGGGGATGTTTTTAAATGCTTTCTCTCTCTCTCGGCATAAAAATGTCATGATTGTTAGCCTATTTTTTCAAAAACATCTTTTTTTCTTCAAAATGACTTCATCTGGTGGTTTTTGGCCAAGTTATCTCATGACTTATCTAGTTTATGAAGTCATGCCATACTCTTTGATACTTAACTTACTCAATATTATGCTCGTTCTTACACGTTCTTTGTCTATTGATTAAGGCTTTTGCGATTTGTCTTGCGGTTACAAAATTAATGAGATCTTTGATGCTTTAAATGGAATTGGGAACGCTAAATAAATATAATGTGAAAAATTATGATTAAGCAGTCGTAATATTATTTACGAGGCATTTTTGTTTTTTGTTGGCTGAGATCATCGAGGCATCTTCTCATGTCAGATTGTAGAATTGATTTAATACAAGACTCGATATTAAGAAAATTACATGCGATCACTTATGTTGTAACTCGACGAGTAATTTTTAAAACATTTCAAACCCGAATTTGTTTCTTGATATGAAGTGTTATGGTGGGAATATTACATCCTCTCCTCCTTAAGAAATCGAGATGTCCTCATCTTGAAAAGAACTGGAGAAACTATTTTTCTAGAGCTATCTCTTCTATCCAGGTGCCATCCTCCTCAAGATAGTCTTTCCACTAGATAAGATAATCTCTAATGGTTATGTTTCTTAGAGGTTTCTCTTTTACATCTAGGATCTTATCAAGCTAGAGTTCAAGGGCTCCTTGATTAGGCATTATAATTTGTTGGTCATCAAGAATATGATCTTAATTTGCCACATAAGCTTTCAGAAGACTAATGTGAAATACATTGTGGACTTTCACATGATTAAGAAGTTGCAGTTTGTCCGCATTAGCTCCTAGGCATTTGGGAACCTTGTATGGTCCATAATACCTTGGACTCAAAATTTTAAACTTTCCCAATGACAGAGAACTCTTCTTTGGGTGTACACAGATGAAAACCATGTCTTCCTATTGGAAGATATGCTCTTGCCATCCTAGATCAGCATAAGCTTTGTGATGGTCTTTGGCAGCTTGGATGTCTTGTTTGATAGTTTTGACTTGATCATCCATGTCTTCTAGCATTTTCTTAGAAGCCTCAATATTTAGGGTTGGATCAAAGAAATTCAATGGCATCAAACAATCTTGCCCATATAATGCTTGAAATGGATTCATTTGAATACTCTAGTGATATGACACATTGTAGGAAAATTCTACTAAGAGCAAATACTATATTCACCATGTTGGTTCTCTAGAACAGTAAGCTCTCAGTATATCTTCAATGACCTGATTAACCTGCTCCATTTGACCATCATTTTGGGGATGCTAAGCTGTGCGAAATCAAAGCTGGGTTCCAATTGCTTCAAATAGGCTTCTCCAGAAATGTGATGTAAACAAAGAGTCACGATCACTAACAATCTATTTAGGCAATCCATGAAGCCTAAAGATTCCTTTCACAAACAACTGTGCAATATCTGAAGCTTTGTAGTTGGTCTTGACTGGGATAAAATGAGTGACCTTTGTCAGCATATCCACAATCACCATGATTGAATTATACCCTCCTTGAACAGAAGGTAAGCCAACTATGAAATCTATACTGATGAGCTCCCATTTCATCTGTGGAATGTCAAGTGGCTAGAGCTTGCCTGGCATTTTGACACGCTTGGCTTTCACCCATTGGCAACTTATGCATTCAGTAACATATCTAAGTACACCATGCTTTAGTCTTTCCCATTAGTAACTTTTCTTGACTACATTAAGAGTTTTTGCATAGCCAAGGTGTCTTGAGAATGGGGAGTCATGGGCTTCCCATAATATCTTCTTTTTTAGCACTTGACTAAGGGGAATGGAGAGCCTTGTCCTGAAATAGACAAGTCTATCATCCATAGTGAAATTTTGGTATTTGACTCCTAGCCTAGGACCAATGTCCTTAACTAGGATTTCTCTAAGCATTAGCTTATATTAGGATCCTTGTCTGCCTCTTCTTTCGCTAGCTCAATGATTGGATTGCTAGGCATTGATATCATGGAAGCTAAAGTCTCTCCTTTAGATGGCTCTTCCATGATAAGTGCATTTAGAAAAGCTTTACGAATTAATGCATCAACAATCAATTCTCTTTTCCAAGTCCAAACTTGATTTCAAAATCAAATTCTTGCAACACTTCAATCCACTAATGCTGCCTCATGTTGACGTCTGGTTGAATAAAGATCAATTTGAGACTTTTGTGGTCAATGACCAAAGTAAACTTGCTTCCAAGTAGATAGTGTCGCCAAAATTTGAGAGCATGGATCATAGCTAACAGCTCAAGATCTGTAACATGTCCCCCTATCCACTTGTAGGACACGTCTTAGCAGCCCATCGGGAAGAGAGTCTAGAAAGCACCGCCCGGCACTCCCAAGGAATGTCACGGGGTTTGCGATCTAGGTCTTCTCGAGTCTGCCACGAAGTGGAAGCATTTCGACCGTTCCCACTTAGGACCGACCTGAATCAGGGTTTTCCTATTGGTCAAGTTCCTAGAAGGTAACTAGAGTCAAGCCTCGGATGAACTACTTGTGCACAAATGTCAGGGTCGAAGCGGATTCATGCTGTACTTGGTTCAAGGAGAATGGGAAACGAGAAGGATGCAAAGCTCAACCTCTCTGCCCGTAAGGCATAGTCCCATTCCATTCCCCTAAAACAGTACAAATCGGGACTCTAGCACCCTAGATTCTAGGTCATTGTTACCTTGCTGTCAATTCCTTTGAGAAAAGTTCCCGATCAACCGGGACCACCCTTCCGTAGGACGGACCCAATGTCACATCCACCGCACTTTCCTCAGGTTGCTTTAGTTATCTAATTATCTACCACATTTAGTTTGACAAGAAAAAATAGCTTCCTTAATTAACCAATTAATCACTGGTTCCTTCACGTAACTTAGGCATTGACATAGAAAAACAATGTCAAGCAAGTTCCTTTTCAACATTTGATCTTTATTTATCAGTCTCTGGAATACATCATATAATCCAGCCTGCAGGCTATTCCATAATCCGCCCAAAGGCTCATTCACAATCCGCCCAAAGGCAATTCCATAATCCACCCGAAGGCAATTCCATAATCCACCCGAAGGAAATTCCAGCAATCCTCAGGGATCGCTATTCCAAGTTTCCGCCTGTAGACTAGTATGCAGGCCTCGAGATCCAATCTTGAGTCACATGGGCCTCTTGTGCAGGGTCCAGAGGCAAGGGATTTACGGCTAGAGCCCCCCTAGCACCCAAGCGTCCTCCTGCTCCAAGTAGCACCTACGGAGAGACCTCTCGTGGCGGGTTTGGTCCACGTACCCGGTGCGACTATCAACCCCCTTGGATAGGGTCAAGTAGATAGTGAGGGGTAACTGATGCTGCCTCTCCCTCCAGGATTTCAACTTGAAGCATTAGTTATTTTCCAGCATTAGTTCCTTGAGCAAAGAAGTACAAATAGTGCTCCTAAGTGTACAAACACAAGCATTCTAGTGGTCCTTTGTATGGCCAACTACTAAGGTGTGAATCCTTCTCTCCGAATACATCCAGCATTCGATCTGGGATCAGTTGCGTCTTGGCAAGTTCCCAAGGGTTTCGTAAGCTGAGTTGCTTGTTTACCCTCTTTCCTTGGGTTAGGGTTTATACCCTGTTAACCCAAATTAACAAATACCTTAGGTTTCCTTACATTAAGGTCAATAAATCCTGGACAACGTCGTTGCCCTAACTTGATTGGTCAATTGCTTGCTAGGTAATTCATAATTACCCTAACTTGGCAAATCAGCCTCAAAGAAGGGTGATGTAGCAAGATGACTACTCATCCTCTTGCAAATTAGACTTGTACTTAGAACTTGCCAACCTTGTTTTAAGGAGCGGCAATACTATTTTGTGATTTAGACACAAAAACCATACGATGTTGCAACTTGTTGCACGAGATAGGTGTCGCACCTGACTTGTGGGATTATTTCTCCCATCACACGGTATTCCTTGATCAAGAATACCTTTGGTCAAGATGTAGGGTTTGCGAGTCCTCTTGACCCATTCCAACCCTAACCCTACTAGGCTGGCCTTAGGGTTCCTAATTTCCTTGCGAAAATCTAGCATTTGGTCATCTGGTCATTAGGGTAAGAAGCCTAGATCAATCTTGCGCGAGCGTTTAGCTAACCCTAACATTCTGTGAATGTGGGTAGGACCTTTGAGGTCGGAAATATTAAGTCGGTTTCCCAAGTGTGATACTAGCCAGAATTTTATGGCGGCTTAACTCTACCTAGTGCATTGAGGTGATCATCACTTGAGTTACACCATTACAAGCAATTTATCTAATTGATCTAATTGTATTGCGACAAGAGATGATGTTTCCTTAGAGATGCAAATGCTTTCCCTAAAAGATGTAAATAATTGCAAGATATAACATTACATGAAAATATGCGATTTTAAGTCCGTAGACTTTTCCCTTCTATGCAGCTATAAGATCTGCAATGATCGTTACTTTTCCTTACCTAACTATAATGATTTGATAATTCAGAGCTTACTCGTATAAACCCTACATTGATGCAACAAAATCAAAGCTTTAATATTTTTGATGAAGATGCATTCAAACTTTGATAGAAGGACTCCATGCATGAGAGAATACAATGAGTCCAATGTTAAATTAATCCTTCCTTTAGCACTTAACCCCACCTAAAATGCAACCATCTTCGCAGGCAATTTGCAAAGTTCGTAATTCCTTTCCATGCATTGCGACGATTTGGACATCATTCAATGGGCGTCTAAGATTATCTTCTATATGAACCATGACCATTAATTTAATTCATAAGTGCATCATGTGACATAAGCTCTATCCTTCTTAGCACGATATCATCTTCTAAGTTATGCATTATACATTCAAGAAGATTGCAACTACCCTTGTCCACGGGAGTGCGAGCAATTCCAATATTCGACATACACTCAACTTTGTAAATCGAATGAATAAATGCATTTATAACTTCCCTACAAAAATTAAACATGCCTAATGCATCCTTTCATGCAGAATTAATTTTTAAGAACATGGGCATTGAGGTTCGGAGTGTTGTCCACACGTGTACTCGGGGTAGAAGCTCCCGCGTGTGTGCCTCTCGCCATTTTCTTGGGAGCCAGTGACGAATTAAATCTCGGTTCAGCAACTTCCTCTTGGCTCTCTTTACGCATTACCAAGCTACTTCTGTCCGATATCTCCTCCTCTGCGCAGAACACTAGCCTTGCTAGACACGGTTTTAAAAACGGGGAAGGCACACGTAAACAAGGCTTATGGAGGCCTTTAATGGAAGCTTCCAAAGAAGCTTCCGGGCTTCTGTCAGGATAGAATGACATGGGGAAAGAAGCTTCCAAAGAAGCTTATGGAGGCCTTTAATGGAAGCTTCCAAGCTTCTGTCAGGACAGAATGACGTGGGGAAAGAATGATTAGAGAGGAGGAAGATGATGACGAAGACGATTATGATAATGATGGTGGTGAGGATGGCGACGCTAGCACAGCCAGGCGGCGGCAGCAGGTGGTGATGATGGTGGCATGGCGGCAACAGCAACGGCACGGGCAGGCTCCACGATTCCTCTCCCCTCCCCTCAAGCTTAAGGGGGAGGTTCTTATAGGCTAAGGTGGGGAAGGGGGGGGGGGGAGCCACCCAAGTGGTGGGCTGCATGCCTCCTCCCCATGCCCTCCACCACTCACACAAACTCATACTCCCTCTCCCCGCCATGCAACAGCTGCAGGGGAGAGGGTTAATAATAAAAAAATTTGCCACAATTTTAACAATTATCCCCTTTTTTTTCCTGTGAAGGGTGTTCCCATGTGGGCTTGCGGTCTTTAGCCACGGTTTTCAATACACGACGTGGACTGGTTTTTTTGAAGCACGTTGGGTAAGCACTTAGCCAAGGGTCTTTTGTCGCAGGGAGATTATTTTAACTACTTTTTGCACGGGGTGTGTAGGGTCTAGGGCCGATTAATATTTCATTGCAGAAATATTTCAAGATCATGGGTGGCATAATTCCTCTCATGGATTTTCAGTTTCCTTGAGGAAAGGCTATCGGATGACCTTGCTGCATAAGCACAGAACCTAGTGCAAGAGAACTTATGTCTATTATGATCTCAAACTCTTGACTTAGGTCAGGTAGCTTTAAAATGGGTGTTGTTACCAAACTTTTCTTGAGTTGCTCAAAACTGGCTTGCTCAATGGGCGTCCACACAATAATAGTTTACTTTTTCAGCAAATCAGTGAGAGGTGCAACTATTAGGGTGTAATTTTTGATGAAAATTCAATACCATCCAGCCATCCCTAAAAAACTTCTCACTTCCTTAATTGTCATTGGAGGTTGCCACTCTTGAACATCTCATTAGGAGAAATATGGACTCTCTCTTTTTTTCCTTAAGGGGTTTCTCTCACCTCTCTCTCTCTCTCTAAAAAGAGATTCCAAAATATTATTAGAATAAAAAATCTTCTACACTCAACCAAATCTTGTATTTGTATTTTCAATAGATTTTACCTATTATTTTATTCTCAAATTGTAGGATAAGGTCACTTTTTCTCAAAATCCTCATATTTAAAAAATACAATTCTATTTTCTCTAAAAATGGAGCCAATAGTTAATAGATGACTCTTTAATGCCCTCATGAATTTTCAACATGAAAATATATTGGAATCATTCTCATTATTGCTTCTTAAACGGACGGAAGTTAAAAAACAATATATAATGATGTACACATTATATATTAATATTATTTTTTATCCAGAGACACCTTTTTGACTCAAGAGTTTCCTTGTAAATTTTTATTGTTTTTGGACAAGTATATGTCTATTTCTAGGCATTTCTTCATTCCCTCTTAAAGCTCTAGTTTTGTCTGAAAATTTGTGTACTCTTCTCCTTCCCTCCAAAATATGGTTTCTTGCATACGAATTCTTCTGAAGGAACACTCAATACTATCTACAACACTCTCTACCTTGCTACAAGCAATCTCAGGATTGGTTTTGATAGCATTTACTGAAATCAAATAATCTCTATCTACAACACTCTCTACCTTGATATAAGCAATCTCCCTCTTCAGTATTGTGCTATAAGACATCTTCCTCTTCAACACTCTATACTACAAGCAATCAAGTGATAATGGAGGTATCATTATTTTTTTAATCTCTGTGATATTATTATTCTTCATAGTTGTTGTTTAATCCTTAAGTGCCAATTCAGAGAGAGAGAGAGAGAGAGAGAGAGAGAGAGAGAGAGAGAGAGAGAGAGAGAGAGAGAGAGAGAGAGAGAGAGAGAGAGAGAGAGAGAGAGAGAGAGAGAGAGAGAGAGAGAGAGAGAGAGAGAGAGAGAGAGAGAGAGAGAGAGAGAGAGGGAAAGAGGGAGAACGAGGGGGGAAGAGAGAGGAATGTATAAGATGAACTAAGAAAATAAGTGATAGAGTGACATAGAGTAAATTAGGGTAGAAGATAAGATGATGTTATTGTTCTCCACTAGCCAAACTTTTGTATAAATGTGTGTAAATATCTTTGATCAATTGAGAGAGAGAGAGAGAGAGAGAGAGAGAGAGAGAGAGAGAGAGAGAGAGAGAGAGAGAGAGAGAGAGAGAGAGAGAGAGAGAGAGAGAGAGAGAGAGAGAGAGAGAGAGAGAGAGAGAGAGAGAGAGAATATATTGGATAGAACAGAAGATAAGATTGGATGCTGATTAGAGGTAGGTTAAAAGCTAAGATTACAGGCAGATTAGGGATTGATTAGGGTCTATCATGATTGAAATCAAGAGAAAGAGACAAAATCCAATTGGGTAAAAAAGAACACATATATAGTGAATCAAAGAATGTGATTTGAATGTTAATCCAAGTTAAAATTGGCATATATTTTTCTTTATAGGATGCATGTGCAGGACGTACCAAGAGAAAATAGATATTCACTTTCAATTGGGGGATGAATATGAACCAATATTCGAGAGAATTGTTGAAAGGGATGATGCAATAAGATACATGATGCAACAAGAAAGAAATGTAGGGAAAAAAAATGTGGACCTTTGGATTGATAGGTGCATTTATCCACTCGATCCAGTCACTCAAAGGCCACGACAATTTCAAGGGCTTATATCATTTGTAAAGTTCGTTTGTGAAGGCAATGAAGGATTGTATGGATACACATGTGTCAAGATTGTGGGAGAGAAGGAAGGAGTCTCGCTTGAAGCTTTCTTGCTTGCACATCCTTTCCTAGACCATTCAAGGTCACAGAAACTAAATCATCATCTTCCACTGGTGACCCAATGGAAGCAAGTGCATCTGCAATCTTCTTCACCTTCATGTGGTAGTCGTTGATGCTCATATTTTCTCTTTGCACATTGTGCAACTCTTGCTTGAGCTGCATTTTCCTGGCTTGCGTATTTGTGCTATACATTTTTGACAAAGTATCCCATGCCTCCTTTGGCGTACTTGCATCCTGAATATGCACAATCATAGAGTCTGAAATGCTGATAGACAGTCAATACATAACTTTCCTGGCTCTCTCATGCCATGCTTTAAATGCCTGCATTTGCTGTTGATTGGGAACATTAGGAAGAACTGGTTCTTCTTCATTTCCTGCAACAAATTCCCAATATCCTTTTCCCATAAGGAAATTCGTCATTCTAAACTTCCATGCTTGGAAGTTGTTCTTGTCAAGCTTTTCAGTGACAATCTGTGAAAGAGAATCAGATGCCATTACAGAAGACTACAAAAAATTCTGTCACTACAAAAACCACAGCTTCACCTCACAAGGGAAAATCTGCAAAACTGGCGAAAGTGGTATTTGACCACACAGTCACTTCCTAGTGACGATTTTGCATCAACAGGCAACAGGGATGATTCTGTAACTCCCAACGTCTCTGCGCACAAGCATACAATGCAATTTTTACAGTAACTATTCACCGACCTATAGAACAGTGGCTGCACAGCATAAAACTGGGCCTTTTCCTGAGTGCGTGCAGAAAACTTCCACCTCCAAAACAGGCCCCGAAATGGCCTCAAATCAAAAAAACAAGGTCGCCAAGGGCTAAAGCCTTCCCCCGCAGCATATACTGCCCTCTTGCTTCACTGCGAAGGGCGTCTCAACCTGAGACAATGCACTCCTGCACTTTCCGGCTGTGCTACCTGCAGAGATCTGCTCCCAAAACAGAAAATGAAAGCAACATTGCTCCTCTTACCAGAACATTGCGAGCTTGGCTTGCTTTCTTGAGCTCCTTACCACGAACAAGGCTCTGATACCATGTCAAGATTGTGGGAGAGAAGGAAGGAGTCTCGCTTGAAGCTTTCTTGCTTGCACAATGGGGGAAGACACACAAGGGTGGAGGCTGAAAACAGTTTTTCTCTTCTTAGTTGTGTAAGCCAAAAGAACTCAAGTACAAAGAAATAGAAGAACCCTATATATGGGTCTCAAACCAAACTCAACTAACTAAGGTGGCATACTAACTGAGCCACGAACTAGAGTAGATAAGGATAGCTATCATGTAGCTATTATTCATGGGCGGTGTACCAACCGCGTCTGCAACTAACAAGTCAGTGACATAAATACACAACGGTCACCCTGGCGTATCACGAGTGGAGCTCGATATCTCAACACATGCAAACTTGTCATATAGGGATTAGCAGGGGTTCATCAAGCCTTGACAAATGTGTAGACAAGATTACAAGGGAATACATAGTCTTTGATGAAAAAGGATAGATTATTGGCTGAGAAGGATAGGGAGAACTAGATCCTACAACAAGCAATGACTGTCATTGAAGATACTATGCAGGCTACACACATGCAAAAATATGGAGTTACAGTCTAAAGTTATGGACTTGGATAGGGAGAATCGAAACATAAAGAGGACACTCACAAATACTTTGAAGATTGGGCCCACTTTAAAAACCAAAGAAGCACATTGGCGCATCCGATTAGTTAAACCAATTCACCCATTAACCAAAGGAAGTGGACAATATCATAGATATATATATGCTCAATCTGCTACAATGAGAAATATGTTTCCTCATGCAAAGAATGACACTATTTCCAAAGTCCTAAGCAAGGATATGGTAAAAAATGCATTGAGAGGTAATCCTTTTCTTAACCCTTTTATTATGCGAGATGATTTGGCTAGTTGAACCTTGGGTTTTCCTGCCTCACCTTGGGTCATCACTTTTTCCCTCTTTAGGTTTTGAAAAGTCACTTGGCCTTTTCTACACTGAATATGTGCATCACTGGGGATTAGCCAGTCCATACCCAATAGACATTCGTAGGCCCCTAAATTCATCATCCTAAAATCCCATTTTAGAGAGATTACTTCCCAGGCTAAATGTCACTTTGTAAGTTTGCTGAGTAGATAGGATTTCTTTTCCATTGGCAAGTTCCACAAGCAACCTAGATGTAGGTATTGTATCTATACTTAATTTCTTGGCACACTTTGGTGACATGAACGAGTGTGTACTTCCATAGTCAATCAAAATTTTAAATGATTTACCCTGATATTTTGCTAGTGTTTGAATCACCGAAAACTAGCAATTTGGGCCTTTCTTATGGAGGGTAGCATGAACCGATGCCCTCTCCATATCGACTTCCATAGTTGGGTTTCTCTCTTCTTCAAGCTCCTTAAGAATTACAACATATGCTTTTCCTTTTGTAATTGAAGCTTGGTTATGACCTCTTTACTGTCCTTGGCGAGAAATTTGGCCAAGCTTTGGACACTGTCTTTTAAAGTGGCTTGGCTCATTACAGTGGAAACACCTAGGTACTCGTGAATTACTTCCCGCAGGTATCAAGTTCCCGAGTGGATTTGTTTTGGCCCTCTTTCCTTGACTAGGCATACATTGACCTTGGGCTCACTTAACATAGCCCTGTGAAGTCCCTTTGTTTTGATTCCAAAGCCTATTATTCCTTCGTTTTGATTGGATCTCCTGAACAAGAGGTGCTGCACGAATCAAAGCATCCTGCAAATCAGTTGGGTGCATAGATTTAAGGTGTGTATTGAGAGGAGCATTCAATCCGTGACAAAACTTAGACACATGCTGAGCAATAGTCATGGAAGGCACATATTTAAACAGTGAGATAAACTTTGAGTAATATACCTCCAGGCTCATTCCTAGTTGTCATAAGCTAAAAGAACTCATTCATTTTTAGCGTGCAATAAGCTGGTGGAAAATATTGACCACGCACTGCTTCTTTCAGCTTTTCCCAGGCAATAGCTGTCTTAGCAATTCCTGGTCTTTACACAACTATTTCCACCACATGCATGCCTCATTAGTCAATTTCAACTTGGTGATCATAGCCTAATTAGTAGGGGTAGTTCCTACAGTAGTAAAGAAATCCCCCATGGACTCAATCCAAATCTCTGCCTCGACTTCAATGTCTTTGCCCTTGCCATCGAATTTTAGTGGCTTAACCTACTTAAGGAGATACTTCTTCTCTTGAATTTTAGTCGACTAACGATAGATGTATTACCCTGATAATAAGTTTCATGATTTAGTTTAGCACTTAGACTTTTCAGCTTCATTTCCGCATTAACATACCTTACTAGTTTTGTAAAACAATGATGGGCCAAAGAGCACAATATTTTTACAAAATCTAGCCATTGTTATCTTTTATTATCAGTAGCCATATGCTATGATTTTTACAAGTAAGGGATATTTACAAATGGCAGATGTTTACAAGTATTGATACATGAGCATCGATAGGACAGGTTGGATGCTATGTACAATTTTCAAAACAGGATATCATTATATTTTTCTTTTTCAAGGAATGATATCAGTTACATTCATGTAGAAGAAAGTAGACCAATTGCTATCTATGTCCAGAAACCTATACTGTAGAAATGGAAAATATCAAAAACCATGGATATTGTAATCTCAATACTTGTGATGTCCTTGGATTATAATCTTGTTGACTAGGATTACCTTTAGTACCTTGTCAGAGGCATAACGGTCTAGATGTATCTGCTGGCCACTTTTCCCCTTCTGCCTATGCAAAAGATAAAACCTCTATTCATTGGAAAATCCCTTCTGTCTGGATAGAAGAAAAGAAACCCTCCAAGATTTCCATCCCTTCACTAGTACCGGGGACCCCAAGATCCCATCTTGATTCGTGTGAGGGTCAGGTAGGTCCTAGGAGCGATCGAGAGATTTATGGCTAGAGCCCCATGGCACTCTTGCCTCCTCTTGCCTAACGGATTTCTCATCATTGAGCGACCTCTCACCGTCAGGGCTGGTCCAAAGCTCCTCGTGGTGGTACAAAACAATCCCCCTTCTTGGAGCAGGGTGGTTCCGTGTCTTGTTGTGGTGGGGGAGGCATAGCACAATCTTTCCTCTTATTTTCTTGATTATATATTTACAATAAGATCTCTCTTGTGCAACCATATATAATCTCTCTTGTGCACAATCAATCTCTCTTGTAAATATAAGGTCTCTTGTGCAACCATCAATGCATGCACAAATAAGGTCTCTCTTGTGCACAATAGTGCATGAATTGCCTGCCATAGGTATAAATGCCCATATTATTTTTAAGGGAAGAAATACCAAAATTTTCATAAGGATAAAATAGACTTCAAATTCACGAAATATCTTGTGGATCTCGAAAAAAGAGTTGCAAGTAGGAAGCGAAACCCTAAGAATAAGGTGGGACCTTAAAAGAGAAACCCTAGATTTGGGTGGGGCTACTTTCTATGCTAAAAACACTTATTGCTATTTCTTTTTTTATTTGTGCATGCATTGATGGTTGCACAGGAAGGATTGATTGTTCTTGTAGCAGTTAGATCTGATTGTAAATATATAATCACGATAATAAGAGGAAAGATTGCGCTATGTCTCCCCCACGGCTAGACACAGAATCCTACTCTAAGGGGGATTGTTTTGTACCTCCGCGAGGAGCTTTGGACCTGACCTCAATGGCGAGAGGTTGCTCAGTGAGGAATCCGTTAGGCAGGAGGAGGCGGGAGTGCTAGGGGGGCTCTGGCCGTAAATCTCTCGATTGCTCCTAGGAACTGCCTGACCCAAATGCGAATCAAGATGGGATCTTGGAGTCCTCGGTACTAGTGAAGGGATGGAAATCTTGGAGGGTTTGTTTTCTTTTGCACACATAGAAGGGATTTTTCAGTGAATGGATGTTTATATTCTGCATAGGCAGAAAGGGAAAAGCATTGTAAATAACATTGCGAAATATGTTTTGCCAAAAGATTGTTTTCTCTGACTTTGTATTGTGTCGTAAAATTATGTGAAGGAACCTGTGATAACGAGTTAATTAACAAAGTTGCTTTCATATGTCATAACTTAATGTGATAGGTAATTAGAAAACTAAAGAAAACCATTTATGTGAAGCGGGTGGGCGAGATTCCTGACGGTGTCAAGATTGTGGGAGAGAAGGAAGGAGTCTCGCTTGAAGCTTTCTTGCTTGCACAATGGGGGAAGACACACAAGGGTGGAGGCTGAAAACAGTTTTCCTCTTCTTAGTTGTGTAAGCCAAAAGAACTCAAGTACAAAGAAATAGAAGAACCCTCTATATGGGTCTCAAACCAAACTCAACTAACTAAGGTGGCATACTAACTGAGCCACGAACTAGAGTAGATAAGGATAGCTATCATGTAGCTATTATTCATGGGCGGTGTACCAACCATGTCTGCAACTGACAAGTCGGTGACATAAATACACAATGGTCACCCTGGCGTATCACGAGTGGAGCTCGATATCTCAACAGACGGATCCATCCTACGGATGGGTGGTCTTGGTTAGTTGGGAGCTTCTCTCAAGGGATTGAATGAAACGTTAAAAAATTAGGTAGAGTTGAGCATTGTCTTACCTAGGGTTAGGTCTTAAAACCTTGATTAGTAACTATCTTAGGGAAAAGGTGCGACGACTATGCTAGAACTACATTAAGGTTGAATCCTAACCAATTACTAGAAAAAAGCATTGCAGTCCATACCAAGGGTAACTACAGTCACTCTAGTTGGACGAGAAGCCCTTGTGGGGCACCTTCGATGGAGCTAGCTAATGCATCAAGACCTTAATTGTCAAATTAGGACCCCAAGCTTGCAGGTTGATCCTTGTGGGGATGGCCAATACCTTTTATTGCGGGGTGGAGTCTGGGAAACCTATACGATAAACACTGCATTCTCACAAGTACCGGGCAAAGCTGTCTAGGATATTTTTTCGATGGGCCATTAAAACGTGCTGCCAGGGAATCGTTAGGTAGGCACTTGACACGTGGTACCAGAGCATAATTGAAATTAAAAATATCTATGGTTTTTAAGACTAACTATTCTAAGTAATAATCAGTCTGCTGATTGTTAAGGGATAAACTTTGGTAGAATAATGAAAAATAGAACTAGTTCCTTGTTTTTCAAGCAATGTACATATTTGTGTTGAACTCCACGGATGACAAGTGGAGAAGAGAAATGATGAGGATACTCGATTGCCTATATGATCCATCCCTTGTGAATCACGAAAGAAGATGGTTCTGGGATGAGCATTATCGTTACATCGAGGCCCATTGATTCTTCAACATGTAGACTAATACGAAACACCTTGAATGGATGGAAAATTTAAAAGTAGTTGAGGCCTTTATCTTTTGTCCATCCAGAAGGAATCCACTTATGATTACTAGTGGTCGATAGATACGTCTAGACTGTTATGTTTATGACAAGGTACTGAAGGTAATCCTAGCGGACAGGATTATAATCCAAGGACATCGCAAGTATCGAGATTATTGTATCCATGGTTTTCCAGATCTGCCATTTCCACAGTATAGGTTTTTGGACATAGACAACAATTTGCCTACTTTCTTCTACATGAAAGTAATTGATATCCATCCGTGAAAAAGAAAGATATAATGATATCTTGTTTTGAAAATTGCACATAGCATCCAACCTATCCTATCGATGCTGATGTATCTCTACTTGTAAACATCTGCTATTTATAAATATCCCTTGTAAAAATCATACCATATGACTATTGATAATAATAGATAATAGCGACTAAATTTTGTAAAAATATTGTGCTCTTTGGTCCATCATTGTTTTACAAAACTAGTAAGGTATGTTAATGTGGAAATGAAGCTAAAAAGTTTAAGCACTAAAGTAATTCTTGAAACTTATGATAACCTAGGGTAATACAGCTATCGCTAGTCTGGTTGAAATTCAAGAGAAGAAGTATCTCCTTAAGTAGTTTAAGCCACCGAAATTCGATGGCAAGAGTAAAGACATTGAAGCTGAGGTAGAGATTTGGATTGATACTATGGAGGACTACTTTACTACCACGGGAACTACCCTTGCTAATTAAGCTATGATCGCCAAGTTGAAATTGATTGGTGAGGCACGCCTATGGTGGAATCAGTGGTGTAAAGACCAAGGACTTGCTGAGATAGCTATTACATGGGAAAAGCTGAAAGAAGTTGTGCGTGATCGATATTTGCCACCAGCTTATCACACACTAAAAATGAATGAGTTCTTTAATTTAAGATAGCTGGGAATGAGCTTGGAGGCATATTGCTCAAATTTAATCTCACTGCCTAAATATGTGCCTTCCATGACTATTGCTCAGTATAGGTGTCTAAGTTTTGTCACGGATTGAATGCTCCTATGAACACATGCCTTGAATCAATGTGCCCAATTGATTTGCCAGATGCTTTGATTCGCGCGGCACCTCTTGTTCACGAGATTCAATCAAAGTCAAGGAATAAAAGGCTCTAAAATCAAAACAAAGGGACTTCACGGGGCTATGTCAAGGAAAGAGGGCCAAAAAAAAATGCAGTCAGGAACTTCATACCTACATGAAGTAATTCAGGAGTACCTAGGTGTTTCCACTGTAATGAGCCAGCCACTTTAGAAGACAGTGCCCAAAGCTTGGTCAAATTCCTCACCAAGAACAGTACAGAGGTTAGAACCAAGCTTCAAGTGCAAAAGGAAAAGCATCTACTGTAATTCTTAAAGAGCTTGAAGAAAAGGGAAACCCAACTATGGAAGCCGATGTGGAGAGGGCATCAGTTCATGCCACCCTCTGTAAGAAAGGCCCAAATCGCAAATTTTCAGTGATTCAAACACTTGCAAAATATGAGGGTAAGTCCTTTAAAAAATTTTATTGATTGTGGAAGCACACACTCATTCATGTCACCAAAGTGTGCCAATAAATTAGGTATAGACACAATACCTACATCTAGGTTGCTTGTGGAACTTGCTAATGGAAAAGAAATCCTGTCTACTCAACAAAAAGACTCTTTCACTTGGAAAGGGATTATATGCGTGTCATTAGAAAAATATCTTAATCATGGTTTATTTTGTGATATTTATTATTATTTTATTAATGACGCATATGATTATAATATAAAAAAAAGATGGACGGTATTAGAAAAGAGAATATTTTATAATTTTCTTGTAAAAGTGACTATCTTTATTTCATTTTTCTAATGATAAAAAATGCATATGAGTTTTATAATAATTTAAAGAAAATCATTTAGATAATATCATTAAATAAGCAATGGATTAAATCAACAAAAAATTGCATAAGATAATATATACTAGACGCACATAAATTAGGTGTGTGGAAATATAAATTGATGTATGAAAGATGAAAAAAAATTGCACTTATAATTTTTGCATCACTTAGAATAAAGTTTTCAGAAAAACAATCAGCATTCTACTTAGGACATAGCTAAATGAAAATTGTTCTTTCTAGATAACGTTGAAGTTCTTGCACATTGTTGATTAAACCATAGAATATGAGTAAAATAAAATAAAAATCATTTTCTTGTTGAAAACATATGCAATGTTAATATTAATGGTTATATTAGCAAGAGCGTCAATATCATGAGTTGACCCACGTATGAATCAATGAGAAAACCTTACCTAAAATATCTTGAATATTGAAGCAAAAACAACTATGAAATAATCGATAACCCTGAAACTATTAGTATTAGGAAATTAAATAAATATTGGAAGTTTGTAGGACTTGTTGGACATTGACAAGAATTTGCCAATACAAATTCTAAAGTCTAAAGAGACCTAGAAAAGCATTTGAGATCCTGCTGAGTACAGGATAGGGCAGGACAATGCATGAATTGCCTGCCATAGGTATAAATGCCCATATTATCTTTTAGGGTGGAAATACCAAAATTTTCATAAGGATAAAATAGAATTGAAATTCGAGAAGTATCTTGCGGATCCCCAAAAAAGAGTTGCAAGTAGGAAGCGAAACCCTAAGAATAAGGTGGGACCTTAAAAGAGAAACCCTAGATTTGGGTGGGGCTACTTTCTATGCTAAAAAAACTTGCTTCTGCTGTTTATTTTTTTATTTGTGCATGCGTTGATGGTTGTTCAAGAAAGATTGATTGTGCTTGCAGTAGTTAGATCTGATTGTAAATATATAATTAGGATAATAAGAGGAAAGATCACACTATGCCTCCCCCATGGCTAGACGTGGAACTTTGCTCCAAGGGGGATTATTTTGTACCTCCACGAGGAGCTTTGGACCAGCCCCAACAGCAAGAGGTCACTTGGTGTGGAATCCGTTAGGCAGGAGGAGGCAGGAGTGCCAGGGGGGCTCTGGCCGTAAATCTCTTGATCGCTCCTAGGAATTACCTCACCCTCATGCGAATCACGATGGGTTCCTAGAGTCCTGGGTACTAGTGAAGGGATAGAAATCCTGGAGGGTTTGTTTTCTTCTGCACACATAGAATATATTTTTCGGTGAATAGAGGTTTATCTTCTGCGTAGGCAGAAGGGGAAAGTCATTGTAAATAACTTTGTGAAATATGTTTTGCCAAAAGACTATTTTCTCTAACTTTGTGTTGTGCCGTAAAATTATGCAAAGGAACTTGTGATAACGAGTTAATTAACAAAGTTGCTTTCATATGTTATAACTTAATGTGATAGGTAATTAGAAAACTAAAGAAAACCATTTATGGAAAGTGGGTGGGCGAGGTCCCTGATGTATCCTACGGATGCATGGTCCCGGTAAGTTGGGAGCTCCTCTCAAGAGATTGAATGAAACGTTAAAAACTTAGGTAGAGCTGAGCATTGACTTACCTAGGGTTAGGTCTTAAAACCTTGATCAGTAATTATCTTAGGGAAAAGGTGCGGCGGTTGTGCCAGAATTGTGTTAAGGTTGAATCCTAATCAGTTGTTGGAAAAAAGCGTTGCACTCCATGAACCAAGGGTAACTACGATCGCTCTAGTTGGATGAGAAGCCCTTGTGTGACACCTCCGATGGAGCTAGCTAATGCATCAAGACCTCATTTGTCAAATTAGGACCTCGATCTTGCACATTGATCCTCATGGGGACGGCCAGTACCTTCCGTTACAGGGTGGAGTTTGGGAAACCTAGACGATAGACCCTGTGCATTCTTGCAAGTGCCGGGCAAAGCGGTCTAGGATAGTTCACCGATGGACCACTAAAACGTGCTGCCAGGGAATGGTTAGGTAGGCACATGACACATGCAGTCGACTCATTCTTTTGGCTACTTGTCAAGAGCCAAGTGAGCTTTATTAAAAATGCATTTTGATTGCATACATGCTGGATGCTGGCATGGGGATGATTTTTGAATGCTTTCTGTCCCTCCAAGCGTCAAAAGCGTCATGATTTTTGGCATATTTTTTCAAAAACGTATTTTTTTCCTTCAAAATAGCTTCATCTGGTAGCTTTTGGCCAAGTGGCCTCATGACTTATCTAGTTTATAAAGTCATGCCATACTCTTTAATACTTAACTTACTCAATATTATGCTCGTTCTTGCGTGTTCTTCGTCTACCAATTAATTCTTTTGCGATTTGTCTTGTGATTACGAAATCAATGAGATCTTTGATGCTTTAAATGGAATCGGGAATGCTAAATCAAATATAATGCGAGAAAATTAATGATCAAGCCATCCTAATATTATTTATGAGGTGTCTTTGTTTTTGAGGCATCTTCTCGTGTCGGATTGTGGAATTGATTTAATGCAAGACTCAATAATAAGAAAATTATGTGCGATTACTTATGTGATAACTCGATAAGTAAATTTAAAAAAATTTTAAGTGTGATTTCTTTTCTTGATATGAAGTGTTACGGCGGGAATATTACAATTTTACAACACAAAGACATAGTAAAGCAATTCCTTCTCAATGATTCCTTTAAGAAAAATACCTTTTTGCAATGTTTTTTGTTCTAGCTAGATATGATGTCAACTTGAAGGTATTACTCTCTCCAAGTTTTGTTCTTAGACTAGTATTAGAACTTTTAGGATACTATCTAGAATTCAAAGGTTAATTGATAGTTTGTAAGAGTTTAAGGAGTTTGTGACAAGAGACCCCTCATATCCTCACCTCCTCCTGTCCACTAGAGTTCCCTACGATAAGACCTTTTGTGCCATGGTTCGTCTATATTCACTAATGCAAAAACAAAAAAGACCCCTTGGAGTAGGTTTCATCCACGCTGACCTTGGGGAGGTTTAGCACCTTCAAAGAACACTGCCTTAGTCAGTGTTTTGTGCTCATAGGAATATTGCCTCAATCCTTGGCGATCTGTACCCGATCATCCATCTTTTAGCCTGATGATTTTAGGAAAGATTAGTACCCAACTTACAATCACAAACATAAAATTTTCACAAATTTATTTCCAAGACAAATATTTTATTTCCTAAAATAATAAAATCAAGGTAAAACTTAGCATAAGTGGCAATATCTTTCAATAATATTCTCGGATTACCCTCCCCTTGAGATCTAGTTTGGATTGAATTTAAATAAGAATTCTATTTTTGAGAATAACTCCTATGATGGTCTTTTTCTTTTCTCAACAGAGTTTCGTGGATCTTTTCCCGTGATAATTAAAAAAAATCTTGGTTAATTTTATTACGAAAAATATTCTTTTAACAATTACACCTCCAAACCTTTTTTATTCGGAGAATTAGCATTCGTATTTATCCATCAGAGGTTCCATTAGTTCAATAAAAATCATAATTTTTAAGTCTTTTTAGGAAGCGTAATATCTTCTTTGTACTTCTCCTTGGTACATCTTATTAGATATGATCAATGCCCCACCCTCATTAGGTGCCACCAATGATCCATGGTGCTCAAAGTTGTAAGGCCCCCATTATGAGGAGAAGCCAAATGTGAGCTCGGACATTTGTTGAGTCCTGACTTGTATATCAGATGAGGTCTATGTGATCGGATGGCAAAAAGGCGACTGTTGTGGGTCTCTTTCTTTGGGTTAGACTGAGTGGTTAAGCTGGTAGCAACTCGAGGCGCATTGCATCGAGTTGCGGGGTAAGGGAGTTAAAAGGGGCCCCTATTTTGGGATTCGGGGGCCGTGGAAGCGGCCCCTGGATGGGGGGTCCCAGGGGGGCCAGCCCCCCTGGCGGGGGTTCGGGGGCAGCGGCCCCGGCCTGATGGTAA
This sequence comes from Lygodium microphyllum, assembly GCF_053477565.2. Classification (NCBI taxonomy): domain Eukaryota; kingdom Viridiplantae; phylum Streptophyta; class Polypodiopsida; order Schizaeales; family Lygodiaceae; genus Lygodium; species Lygodium microphyllum. The sequence goes on along the minus strand of NC_141153.1, from coordinate 15,637,928 downwards.
AGGGAATATTCCCTGGCGGACTAGTGGAAGCTTATATGGTAGGTCGGTCAGGCCGACCTAACGGCCTTCGCGGGCTATAAAAGCTAAACCCCTTCACAGCCATCTATCATCTTTCACCCAGTTAGAGTTGTTGTTCCAGCTAGCCTTAAGCACTTCACCTATCTTCTGTCTAGATCGCCATCTAAGCTTCATACAGTGGAAGTGCATGGGTGGACATATCCATCTTTGTATCAGTTGTTTGGAGCTAAAGAATTTACTGATTCTCCTCTTATTTGTTGTATACTCTCTATCTCTTTCTCAGATTCTGTTCACTGTGTCGTGTAAATTTTTTTTTTACACATCTTGTACAAACCCAAATTATCCCTTGGAATTTGCAGTTAAGAATTTCTCTAAGAAATTTTATGCAAGAGATTTAAAAAAAAGTCATGTTCTACGAATGTAGCTTTTTGTTATCAACCCATAGGATGATGATTTGCTAGTTGCCTTTAATATTAGAAGATTGTACTTGGAGATTTATGATGAGTGCTTGGTTGATGGTAACTGTAGCTTTGTTTATAATCCCAATACTCGCCATTCCATTTGTAGTGGTCACACCCACACCATTATTCGCAGCTCCTGCCTCCGGGACCTTCATAATTTTCTTCTTCAGGCCATGGTCTTTAATCACAAGATTGTAGAAGAGATTTTGGCAATAGATCTTGGGGTTGTTGCAATCAGATTGATGGGGATGGCAATCACTAGGAATTGAGAGAAAAATCGAGTAGAGTCTTGATTCCATAAGGAAGTGAAGGTAGAAGGGATGGGGGATTCAATTCCAAGAGCTGATGGAGTATCCTCCTTGTCTTCATGACAAGAATTTCCATCCTTGTGCTCCTCTTGCCCCACTCCCTCTTGCTCTATACTCATGGTTTGAGAAGAGCCTCTTCTCTTTGATCAGGTTGCCCCTCCAACAGCTTCTCATGCCCCATATTTATAGTTAAATTGAAGAAGAAGGGTTTATGGATTATGGCCAAGAAGAGGAGCTCTTTCTGGAGGATATCTTGGCAATCCAGCAATCTAGAAGCTTTCAAGATGCAATCTGATATTGGCAATTTGATCTTTGAGGTCCAGAGAGGTTGAAAAGATGCCATGATTGATTCACATGGCTCTCAGATGATCTTGCTCCAATCTAGGCCTCTTGTCAAACTAAGAAAAGGGGGAGATTGCTAGAGTCTTCTGTTGAGATTGAGGAGGATAATTCTAGCTTTGCTTCATGCTTTCAGCATCTCCCAATTAGGGAAGAGAGAGAAAAATATGGCACCATTATTTTTGTTAAAAAAGGGGGAGGGGGGTGACAGCCTGTTCATTGACTTTTCTTCCATAAGCTTTCTTTTTAAAGCTTAAGCTTTAAAGCTTTATGCTTTCTCTTACTTTCTAAGTTTTAAATGTGCTTAGTCAGTTTTTGACTTAGGGGCCATGACTACCGTGCGTATGGCAATTTTCGTGAAGGATTTCTACAAATTTTATTAGCCCAGGAAGGTGTCAGGTTATGAAATTCATAATATTTTATTCAAGACTCCCTCTATTTAGTGGTCTAAAACTCTCCAAATCTAATGATGAGAAGTTGAGAAGATTGAAAATAAAATTCAGAATATCATACCACTTCAAAATTAAACTCCTAGAATAGAAGGAGCCATTTTATCATTCTTCCCTTCACATATCTACCTTATTCATCAAGAAGGATAGAGTTTCACAATCCACATAGAACTCAAAATGCATTGATAGAAGCTAATGCCGAAACTTCTCTAAGACAAACACCATCATCTAGTACTCTAGTTCTATCATTGTATAGTTCATTTCCCTATCAATGACTTTTTGTCTTGCATAATAAATGATTGGTCTAGCTTTCAAGAGCCTTTTTAGTAGAGAAAAACACCTAGCCCTTCAATTGATGCATTATCATGCACATGGAATTACTTCATCCAATCAAGAGGTTGTAAGATAGATGCCTTGATCAAGCCACTTCTTGAGGGTGTTAAAAGCTTCTTCGCAATCACTTGTCCAAAAAATGAATTCTGCATCTTTCTTGAGGAGCTTGTGCAAGGGGTTGCCTTAGTTGAAAAGTGGTCAATGAATTGCCTCTAGCAACCTACATGACCAAGAAATCCTCTCAATCACTTTAGATTAGTTGGTGTGGTTAGGGCGACAATATTTTCAATCTTTATGGGACTTGTGGCTATCCCACATGTAAAGACAATGTGGCCCAACAAAACTCCCTAGGAAACTCAAAGAGACATTTGTCAAGGTTGAGGAAGATTCCATATTCTCAGCATCACTCAAGCATTGCTCCAAGTGTCCCTAATGTTGAAAAAGCAAACTGAAGATAGAGAAATCATCTAGGTATACATCAATGAAATCATGTAGGTGATTTTGGAATGTGGCCATCATGACTCATTGGAAGGTAGATGAGGTGGTACAAAACTAAAACAACATCACCTTGGAGATATAGATACCCCATTATATTGTGAAGGTTGTTTTGGATTGGTCTTCTTCTATGATCAACACCACCTAATTGCAACCACTAAAACCATTTAGTAAGGAATAGAATTCATGACTTGCCAATATGTCTAATAATTAATCAATGAAGGGGATAGGAAAATTATCTTTCATCATTTTGGAATTCAACTTATGGAAATCCACACAGATTACAAGCTTTCCATTCTTCTTGGGTACAACCACAATGGGCAAAATCCATTCACTATTATCCACTAGGCAGATGAATTTAGCTTCCAAGAGCTTCATCAAATCTATCTTAATAAGGGAAAAATAATTGGGATTCATATGCCTCTGATGTTGTTATATAGGCTTAGCATTAGAATCTAGGTCAATGTGATATTGACATACAATGGGATCAATCCCCTTCAAGTCTTTCGAAGACCAAGTGAACAAATTCAAATTCTCCTTCAATACGTTATGAAGAGTCAATAGCTCCTCTTCTAGAAGATGTATTTTTGTGCCATTTGTATCAATTTAAGTCAACTTCTTTTCACCTTCTATCTCTTTAAAGAAGGTTCCATGGACTACTTTTGGATATAGATTGGACTCCTTCAAGGGAGTAGCTTTTTCTTTTGATGCTACACTAGAAAAATCTTTCTTTAGTTTTTGATTGCAAATCTTTTGATCATTCTAGATATTGAAATGGTATGAGGACTATCACTGATTAAGGTTATGGGATACTCCCTTCTTGACTTGAGGAGTCATCTTCTGAGGATGCATCTAGGAATGTAACGTGATAGGGACCTTCTAAGGTTCTCTGTTGAGGGGTTGATTTTTGTTGGTATGGTTCATCATCATCATCCCTTTTGGAAACTGGTGGTGTAGAGCAACAAGAACCACTAGTAAAGGATTTTGTTGTTTGTCTCTTCCACTTTGTGTATATCCTATGCAAGCGTTGTAGATCATTGATGAGTTTGAAAGGGACCATTATAATTCCATCCAAGAACACATGCTCTTCATTCTCTAAAACCTCGGCCATATCCTCCTAAACACTCTCTTTGAATGGAAGGGATTCTTACTCTTCATTGCTTTCATTAACTTTATCTTCAGATTTATCATCGTTCTCTTCTCTACTTCTGTAGAGGCTCTATAAGAAAAGAATAGACTCATTGTCTCGTCTTATGCTTGTCTTTGGCTCTGCTATGTCCATGTAACAGGGACAATAGTATATCCATGCTTCTATTTTGCTATCGGAGTTGATTATAAAAGTCAATCTTGGTTCAAGTAGGAGGTATTCACCCATTAGCAATGACTTTGCATCTTTTGGGAGATGGCTTACAGTGCCCATTGTTAGGGATTATGCTTCAAGTTTCTTTGAGAAAATTTTCTTAACATCATCTTCTTCTATGGGTGCTCCATCTACTACTTCATTGATAGAGTCAAATGAAACTTCTATGAAGGTGGATCCATGTCCTTTTTGTGAAGCATAGAGCTTTAGCACTATTTTGTTGGGTCTCATGCCTTGGGTGACGGTTCCTTTGAACCCGAGTCAGTCCTTGCTCATGCTTCAAGTTTCCATGGTCTTCCTAGTAATGGGGAGTAAGAGGTTCCATATGAATTTGGTTTCACCACTTGGTAAGTTACCTAGTAATCTCTTCTTGTAACTGTAGGCTTGATGTAAGGAAGGATACCTAAAGGCTTGATTTTGTTTTGATCCACCAATCTAATAAGCCATTGAGTTAGGTGCATGCCTTGTAGGTGTGTATCTTTCACTGCCACATCTATCATGATGTTCATTGAAGAGTTTCTATCTATCAATGCACTTGCAATAAAGTAGCCTTATACCTAAACACTAGTATCTAGAGTGCCAGGATCTAGGAAAAACAAACTAGGATGAACCTTTCTTCATTAGCATTAGTGTTGGGAAAAATATAGTGGGAGCCATTTTAATGCAGAAGGGAAAGGGGATGTCTTATATGAGGACTGTGTTTTATATAAGCAGATCCATTGGAGCGATTGAAAAAGCTTGGAAGGAAGAAGAAGTGTTGGTATGGGGGCTGGTATATGCAGTTAAAAGATGCAAATCATACTTGATTAAAAAACCATTTGTAGTACTTACTAGTTCTTAGTTGCTTCCACAAGTTTTGCGATATATTGAAAATGCTCCAAGAGTTACTAAGTGGCTTGCTGGCTCTGCAAGAATTTGAATTTACATATTTGAAGGAGGATACTGTAAGAGCTAACTTAACTGATATTTTGGCTTATAAAGAACTTGTTGAAAGTGCAACTGTTATAAGACGAAAACTAATTCCGCATCCACAAATTCATGAGGAGATGAAGGATAAAGATGCTACATTGTTTTTTGATGGCAGTTACAGAAGAGTACAAAAAAAGGGAGGACTGGGTTTTGTCATTATGGATGCTAAAAATCAAGAAGTCTTTTTTGAAAGTCAAGAAAATAAAGAGATATAAAGTAACAATGAAGTTGAATATGCGAGTTTATATGTCGGCCTGAAACAATGTATACATTTAGCTGGGATACATGAAGATAGTTGCAAAAGGAGATGCTATGTTGGTGGTCAGATAGGTTCAAAATGTTTGAAAAGCCAATAAATATATTTTGAAGGATTGGTTATTTAAGATAAAAGGCCTCATGACGTAGCTGCAAAAATTTGAAATTTGGCATATTGGCAAGGAGAACAACTGTAGAGCTCATGAATTGGCTGAAGATGCTCTTTCCCAATATGTTGCTACCATGAGGGCGGATAATCCTAGATATGAGGGTAGGGAAAGCCTTCACTTGATTGAAGAGTTTCTAAAAACTGGGGAGTTAAAGTCATTGATTGATAAATACAAAAGGTATGCCATTGTTAGAAAAGCCATGTAATATTTCCACGCAATTAATAGTTAGTTGGTTAGTTCAAATGTCAGTTAGTCAATTAATAAGTTAGTAAGGTTACTAACTAAAGAGTAACTAAAGTTAAAAATATCTAACGTTAATAATTAAAAAAATTTATTTAATAAAAAAATTATTTTTTAAATTGAGAGTCGATTAGAAAAGGACTGTAGCCACCCTTCACGGAAGTTACAGCGTGAACAAGAGTTATGAGCCATATTAATCACTATGTTAATGTGTATAGTATGGATGGTCCAAAAATATTAGATTTTTGGACAAAACTAGCATATTTTAGATATTATTGTAAATATCTTAAAAAGATATGGAAATTTCTAGAACTAGATGACATGAAAAAAAAGCAAGTGATTTTTAAGCTAGTTTGGAGATTTAATACAAAAAAAAAAGAAGGATTGGCAAAATCGCACATGCCACGATCGCAATTTATAGGCAGCACTGAACAACACTTTGAATAGGGAGAAAAAGAAGGAGTGGTATAAAAGATTTCTAAGCAAGTGTCTTGGAGTTTTACCCCCCTTTTGGAGCCAATGGAACCATTATATTATGCTTTAAGCATCAGATCACTGATTTTTCCAAGACCCCCTCCACAAAGAGCTCTTCTTCTGAGCCATAACCCCTCTTCTCTTGTTTAGCTATAAATATGAGGCATGGGGAGCAATTAGGGAGGCACAAGGAAGCACAAGGAGACCCCAAGAGGCTGAGAGAGAGAGAGAGAGAGAAAGAGAGAGAGAGAGAGAGAGAGAGAGAGAGAGAGAGAGAGAGAGAGAGAGAGAGAGAGAGAGAGAGAGAGAGAGAGAGAGAGAGAGAGAGAGAGAGAGAGAGAGGAGTTACCCCGAGAGGCTGCAAGGGAGTGAGTTAGCTCAATTCCCCCTATCTTGATCTTCGACTAAGCCATCTTCTCTTACGCTCTCCCATCCCAGATTCAAGCCATCTTCTCTTACGCTCTCCCATCCCAGATTCAAGCCATCTTCTCTTACACTCTCCCATCCTAGATTCATTCCTTGTTCTTTATCTCTTGAATCTACTTGTAGACGATGGCCTCCAAGCGAAGGAGTCGCATGCAGATGGCAATCCCGCAACCAGCAACGAAGCTTTGGGCGAGGGTATCACCCCCAATACAACTACGATACCAGATATAAGTAATACATTTCTAAGTTTTTAGTTGCTTGCTTTGATTCCCACATGAGATACATTAGGTCCCGTACTATGTTGCACGAGAATGGGTTATTGAAAAGGATAAATACATTGCAAATATTTGAAAGATGGAGCTTGCAAAGTGCATATATCAAGGGAAGTTAATTGCACCTAGTTGCATATGGCTTATTCATTGATAGAGAAATTATAAGGAAGAATCGGTCAGGGGTTATGAATGGAATAATCATAAAAAGAATGACATTAAGAATTATGCATACAAGTGTTAAGTAAATTTTGCATAGAATCACTCTTTGATCCCAAGGGGGAGAGCGAATATGCGATGGAATTATTATCACATCTATTTTTGCAATGTTTGAAAAAGAATACCATTGTTTTTGTTGGTTGAACAAACAACACCCTAAATGCTTTTACATTCAACCGATTGTTGGATTGTGGTTTGGGTGATTATTCCAAGTGCTTGTGAATTGATGGTAAATGCATAGCATGGGTTTGTGATGACAAGTTGCCATGGGAATAAATGAATGTTTTCTAAAAGATGATATTATGGTTAAATGCCTTGTTTGTGCTTGACTCCTAAATGATTTAATTAATGAAAGGTTCTTTGCATAGGTGTATCACTTCTAAGATCACACTACAGATTAACCCGAGAAGGGCAGTGCTCAATTCATGGGCCAAAGGTCGAGTGGTGAAAAGGCCAACCATAGAAATGATGCTTTACTCCTAGGCAATTTGTGGGTCAGGTGGAGCTCTGGACATCCCTTGCCTGTCCGAAACGGAGTTGAGGACTGTAGTGGTCCCAATGTCTGTGGCATTGAAAGATGGTGTTCTAGATGAAGGATGGAAATTATGGTGTCATTTGATTTGGACCGAGTACTTCTGTAGGGTAGAAGGGACATATAATTTCTCTTGTATGGTCATGAGACAAAGATTAACTTGAAGATAAGTTAAGGAACTTGTTTGTTAAAAGGACTACTTGCTTTGTTTTTGTGCCAGTGTTATAAATTACGTGAATGAACCCTGTTTCCTAAAAAGGCTTAATTAAGGAAGTTGATTTTAAATGTCACACATAAACGTGATAGGACCTAATTAAATAACTAAAGAACACCTATTAAGGAAAGCAAATGGGCGAAACCCTCGATGGGTCTGTCCTACGGCAGGGTGGTCCTAGAGAACTGGGAGGCTTCTCACAAGGTTTTATTGACACACCCTTAGAAATTGTTAGGTTAGAACCTGATTCATGTCGTTTTAGGGGACTGGAATAGGTGACTATACCCTATGGGTAGAGAGGTTGAGTGGTGCATCCCTCTTGTTTCCCTCTCTTTGAATCAAGTGCACCATGTGTTTGCTTCGATTTGGGTATCTATGGGTAAGGTAGGATGTCCAAGGCCTGACGCTACAATGCTGTTAGGAGACCTTGACCACTAGGAACCCAAATTTCAGGTCGATCCCAATGGGTTTGGCCGCGAATGTTCTGTTGTGAGGTGGAATCGAGAAACCCTAGTAGGCGACAAACCCCGTGACATTCCATGGGAGTGTTGGGTGGCACTGCTTAGAATAGTCTCTTTATGGATCGCTAAAAATGTGCTTGGATAGCCGATAGATGGCACATTACAGGCCATGGAATATGTGCTCATAAATGATCAATTGTACATGAAGGGATTGATAATGTACTGAGAAGGGTGCTAGATAGTTTTGAGATTCCTGCTTGCTTATCTTCGTGTCATGAGGAAGCATATGGTGGTGATTTTGGTTTTGAGCTTACCAAAAGGAAAATTCTACTAGCAGGACTTACTTGACTTAGTCTAAGCGTTGATGTTACTCATTGGTGTAAAAGTTGTCATGCTTGCCAGTCATATGCAAAAAGGGTACTAATTCCAAAACTTACTAAACCCATTGTTGCCTATGGATTGTTTGAGAAGTGGGGTTTGAATTTTATTGGACCTTTGCCTGGTATAAAAATAGGAAAGTCTTACATCCTTACTATAGTTGATTATATAACCAAATGACCTGAAGCTAAGGCTACAACAAGGAATTGCAAGAAAGAGGATGTAACTCAGTTCCTCATGGAGGACATATGCTGCAGATTTGGAATACCACAAGAAATAGTGACAGATCAAGGTCCTAGCTTCAAAAATAAGCTATTGAGAGAATTAATAGGGAAGCTAGACTTGAAGCATAGATTTGCCACTCCTTATTACCCTTAGTGCAACGAACTGGTGGAAGCATTCAATAGAATGTTATAGAAGATTCTCTTTAAGCTGGTGTACATCAAGCTTTGTGGGCTTGTAGAACAATGCAAAAGACAAGTATAGGATTCATCGCTTTTCACTTAGTATATAGTTAAGATGCTTTATTACCTATGAATCTCATGTTCCCTACAATGGAGTCTTTAAGAAAGCATCAGTTGGATCAAATAGAATTGGGAGTTGACAGAGGACTGAACTTGCATACCCTACAATCAGATAGGCAAAAAGCAATGGATTGTTATGAAAAACATATTGTGAAAAGAAGGGAATGGTTCAATTCACAACTGAAGAAGATGAATCTTGTAGAGGGAATGTTGGTTATGAGATATGCCAGTAGCTTGGACTCCACTTTTCAAACCAAGTTTCAAGTTAGATGGAAATGACATTTCCTCATCAAGCAGAAGTTTGAAAATGGCACTTACTTGCTACAAGATTTAGATGGGACTATTCATAACAATAGAATATATGGGTTCTGTTTAAAGAAATATATCTGCAGAATCCTGTAAATGAAGGGGATGTAAGTAATGTACATACTATATGTAGAGTAGGTTGCTTCCAGTTTATTGTTTGGGGCAGATTCAATTTTTTGAAATCTGGTATTAATTAGATGGTTGTAAATGATGGAAATCATATTTAAAGTGTGGTTTGACACCTAGTAAAGGTCTCTGTCAAGTTTGGTGTTGATCCGAGCAAGAATGTGAAAGTTATGGTCTCTGGAAGGTCGATGTCTAACGCGGACTACGTGCAGAAATTTAGGACTGCATGCTATGCAGAGCTGTTTCAGGATAGAAACTCAAAGAATTTGACTTTGAATTGCTCTAGATAGTTCTATATTGGAAAAAGAGCTACAACTTTCATTTTTGAAGCTTGGTGATCCGAGACCTAGTTTTTAGAAAGTTACGAGCTATTATGTGCAGTGCTCTGCAAGGCAAAATTTTCAGGAAAAGGAGTTTGTCTTTGTCAGATGTTTTCGAAGCTTTTAATAAAGGTTTGTTCACTCTTTGTGTTCCAAACCACGGGGTGGCTAATCATGGTGGGTGAAAATGAGCGACCCAGGACATGATGCTACGTGGGGTAGAGTGGGATAACACATGCAAATATCATTTTTTTGTCTTTCTAACACCTACCTGTAGCGGGAGTCGGGTTGATAGGTGGGAATGTCAAGTGGTACCATGCATGTTCGACAGGTGGTTGTAATATCTCAATTTTGAGATATGCACCTCATGCACGAAGAGATATCCTTATACATGGAATGTGTTCTTGCTTCCAATTTTGAGTCCCCAAGTGAAAATTTTATGTGGCAGGAGGCATGCTTGCCATCTAGTAACTCAGGGGAAGCAGGGGGTAGTTGGGTAGTATAGGGAAAAAGCAGAAACATGAGGATTTAAAAAAAAGAAATAGAAAAAGAGAGGGGGAGAAGGGTTCTACACAAGACAACTAGCATATGTGTGTGTGTGTGTGTGTGTGTGAGAGAGAGAGAGAGAGAGAGAGAGAGAGAGAGAGAGAGAGAGAGAGAGAGAGAGAGAGAGAGAGAGAGAGAGAGAGAGAGAGAGAGAGAGAGAGAGAGAGAGAGAGAGAGAGAGAGAGAGAGAGAGAGAGAAGAATCTTGCAGTTTGAAAAGAAGGGAGAATTCTAATGCTCAAAAGAAGAGGAACAAGTTTTTAGAAGAAAGAGGCCATGTAGCTGAAGTTATCGAAGCTGTGGAGCATGATCGCAGTATATTAAAGATGGGGCTATTGAAGCCAATTGGCTAATGTGAGTTCTCAGTTTTCAGATGATGGCAATAAGAGTTTTCCTTTTGTCTTATTTTCTTCTATTGCTACGTGGGGCACAGAGTATGTAGATTTGTTATGATGTATGGATATGAGTGAGAGACAGTAGAGGGCTGTTCTTCGTCATGTTGAGAGTGATGTATGTTAGTTGTTTGTGTGAGGCTTTGAAAGCAGAATTTTCGAGAAGTGCTTAAAAATAGCTAAAAATTACGAATATCAAGGGAAAAATATTCAACGTCGAAGGAGGCGGCTCGATTTTAAGCATCAAAGTGCTCTAAGGACGCCCGTACAACAAATTTGGATTTTTAGTAATTTTTCTGTGTGCCAGTACGAGTCACAGGAATTGGCAACCAGTGCAGGACCTCAAGGCGAGCTCACAGAAATTTTTGGACTGTAAAACGGACGCTGGACACTAGAGTTAGGCCAAAAATCGGCCGGTCAAGGGAGAGATGAAAGGGTGCCACCCTTTGGGGGCCCCTTTGGGCCCCAAATTCAACGCGAACGGGGGGGGGGGCGTTTTTTCTTCGGCTGAAAAGAAAAACATGGAGGGGGGCGGCACAGGGCGACGTGGAGGGGTGGAGAGCCTTAGGGCACTGAAATATACACATACCATCTGAAGCCAGGGCTGAAATCCCTATTCTCTCGGCCTCGTATCGCCGTCCTTCGCACACAGAATGGTGGACTATAGAGAGAGAGAGAGAGAGAGAGAGAGAGAGAGAGAGAGAGAGAGAGAGAGAGAGAGAGAGAGAGAGAGAGAGAAAATCAGTATTTCTCTCTCCTCCCTCTCTCTCCTCGAAGGGCAGATTCATGTGGTGAAGAAGAAGAAGAAGAAGAATGGATGACGGATACTTGTCCAATGAAGACCGGATTGGTCCGTGGTTCAAGAGGAAGGAAGATTGCTGATTGTGGACTGTGATGAGCATTAATGGTAGCTGGAAATCAGTCCCGAGATATGACAAAATAAAACCTGCAACCCGCAAAGAACGATAATCTCATTTTTACAAAGGAAATTGATGTTTTATGCAATTTGCTTCATGAATATTTGTTCCCATGGGATCATTATGCATCATGATGTTGTTTGCTATGAGTTTGATCAGTTTATGCTTAGAAAATCAGAAAATCATAAGTGTTGTGACTGAAATTAATGGTGTAAAACCCGTAAAACACGCGAAATATGGGGAAATTGGGTGTTTTGGATATAAAATGGAAAATATAATAAGACACACCAACTAAATTTGTGTTTTTGCTGCAAATGAACCTAAGGGCCACAGCCACAACTCATTTTGAATTTTTAGTCATTTAATATTGCAAAAAATACAAGAAAAATAGGGAAAATGGGAAAAAAATAAGGGAAAAATAGATTTTGAGTGCCGAAAATTAAGGAAAAATAAGAACCATGTTTGTGGATGTATGGGGGGTCTAAAGTATGAGGTTTAGCCTCAGTTCAGCCCTACCTTTATGTTTTAGTGAGTTTTATTGCTTTTTATACAATAAAAATGTGGAAAATGAACCCTAAACCGATCAATAATGCAGAACCTAAACGGGTGAGGGGGTAGAGTGTATAAAAGGTGTTTAAATGCTGAAGGAAATGATGAAAAGCTTGCTGGTTTTTATGCATACCATTTAGGTTGGTCGATAATTAAAAATTAAGAACCTAGTAGCACGAGGGTTTCTCGATGCTAGGTTCATGCAACGCCGCATATGAGCGATAGTCGAAATCATTGAAAGAAATGTTTTCCACATGTGCACTAATGCCGATTTTCTTAATTGTTTGAGCACATAGACATTCACATTTTGCATAAATCATAAAGAAATGATAAAAGGTATCAGACAATACCTCCTGGATGCATGGCAATTGCTTTCTAAAGGAACATGACCAACGTTGAGTGAGTAAGGTTGCCCAAGCTGTAGGCTAGGCATTGGGTCTAAGGGGAAAGTAAAGTGAGGAAGCATGGTATATCTCCTGGAAATACGCGAATCATAAAAGAGATAAGTTTGTGTTCATATGTGTTGTATATGTTTAGCGATGCATCGAGGGGCCAATCCCCAAGGTGTAGGAGAGTCGCAGTGAGGTAGCGGCAGTCAGCCGTGGGAGGACCTCCTATGTTTGTGTTTCGTGCTATTTGGAAATGTGCTAAGGACTCCCTCTGAGGAGTGTTGATGGGGTTAGAGTTGGACTACGAGACGTGATACAAACGCAAGATGTTTAGGAAGATGATGTATGTGTCATCCACGCTCCTGGCCGCGAGGCCATGGGGTTGTTGAGCGCATGATAGAGGTCCGACTAATGCATGAGCCAGTGCCGACCTGTTTTAGGTCCCATCAGTGGTGCGTCTGCCGGGAGTCGCTTAGAAGTGGCGGTCCTCGAATCATGGTTGTCTAGGGACTAGTTAGCAGTTTATGCCAAAGGATACTGAGATTGACCCGTTATTCATTGATAAGCATCGTCTAGCCGAAATCCAAAAGCAAGAGAGAGACGAAAGAGCTAGGCGACATGCTGAAATTCTTAGGAGGTATTCCCCTAAGCGTAGTGGTACTAAACCCTCACGACGGAGTGGATCTAGTGGTCTTGGTGCCACAAGCACTAAGTTAGGAGAAGGTGGGAGCTCTAGTGCTCCCCTTTCTTCCATAAGACAGTCTACATCAAGTGTAGGAGGTGTAACCCCACCGTCGCCTATTTCTAGTGCAAATGCAATTTCCGTCATGGTGCAGCCCATTGCAATTCCTGCAGGATCGACGGATTTGCCGACTCTAGGTTACCCGCTACCCATTTTTAATGGGCTAGTTGAGGAAGATGTGGAACTCCACATCAGGGAGTTTCAAAAGCTGATGTTTAACTATCGCATCCAAGAAGAAGGACATTTAATGATGTTCTTCAACATGACTCTCAAAGGAAGAACTACCATATGGTATCATGGTTTAGAAGCCGGAACCATATTGAATATTGATTCATTTTATGGAGCTTTTCGAAGGGAGTTTGGCCCTGAACGGGGTGGGCAATATTGGTTGCATGTACTCAACGTGACCCGCCAAGAACCACACGAGGATATTCATGCTTATGCAAAGAAACTAAAAGAGGTTTTCCGTAAGTTGGACACCTCTATTCCTATCCCCGCAACTGCCCAATTGCAATATTTTCTGCATGGTTTGGACTTTAATATCTAGTTGCAGTTGAGTAGTGTCCCTTTGGGGGATATAGATACTGTCATTACACGAGCACAAGAAGTGGAATCCCGACTACAAGCAGCCTATGCCTCTCGAGGCAATCCGAATATGGATCTAGCATTGGGAAATAATATGGCGACAGCCAATGGCAGTAGTAGCCAAGGGATAGCAATGGCTAATCCTAATGGGAGAGGGAACATGATGCAAAATGTGCCTTTATTACCAGCTCCCCCCTAGCATGTCGATGCCTACGGGCAATCAAATGGCTCCAAATGGTGGAGGCCCGGCAGTTAATCCTAATACCATGACAGTGGTTCAACAACCAGTGCCTAATTGAATTGTTAGGCCGATGGAAGGACAGGGTAACAGTCAAGGCTACAAGTCGAGCGCTTCCAATGTTCTTGGTGAGGTTAGGGACATGATGAATCATTATACCGACATGATTACGGAGCAGTATCGACAAATAGCCGTTGATTTTAACTTTCTTAAAAAATAATAAAATTTGATAGGAAGTAGATACCCAGATGAGGGTGTACCTTCGAGGTTTATCTGCAAATGGTGTGGTGGGCAACATTATCCATGAAATTGCCCAAATGTCAAGTGCGACATTTGTGGAAAATCCAGCTATTTAGCAGCCACTTGCTGGAGTAAGATTAGTTCCCTCCAGCGAGGTAGTCGGCAACCAGGGCCTGTTAATCATCGTGTGCAAGGAAATGATTCCTAGCGAGAAGACGGACCTAAACAAATACTCCAACGACCAAAGACTACAGTGGAGGAGCTGCCTAGTGGTAGTGGGGTTAGTTTGATTGAGGCTGTACACGTTAATGACGTTGAAACCTCTAATCTGCGAGCTGTCCTTACAAGAGGTCAAACGGGTAGAGAGGCTGACAAGGATAAGCCTGTCAACGGAAACCCTAAACAAGGCGACAAAGGAACGCAAGTTCTGGATCCTGCCATGGAAGGGGGACCTCTGAAGCCCGTGGAGAGTAAAGCTGATGTGAAGAGGGATAAGGAACCACCGAGGAAGAAGGTGAAAGTTAAAAAAGAAGCAATAAAGCCGGTTCAGTGACCTAAAGAGCGGATGGTTTGGCGTGAAAAGCGAACTCTGCCGAACTATCGTGAATTCGATTTGGCAAGCTCTCTTTACGAAGTCAAGCCAGATGTGAACCTTTTACAGCTTATTAAGCTTTCCCCAGGAGTTCACGAGGAATTTAGAAAGATCCTACGTACCGGGTATATCATAGAACCTTTGGGTATTACGCGAGTTGGTGATGACTGGTTCGAGCATGCTGAGAAGCATTGCCCAAGGGTTGCAGCCTATGTCGATGGGATATTAGTAGATTATGCCATTGTCGACACAGGATCATCTGTTAACATTATGAGCTCTAAACTGATGGAAAGGCTGGGTCTTGCGATCCAGAGAGATACCTCCACAATTCTCAGAATGGCGGATGATAGTTTGAGACAGCCGGAAGGCTGCATTACTAAGATCCATGTCACTGTTGCAAATGTAGAATGCCTGTTGGATTTTAGGGTGATTCGTTTTGCAGGGCGTCCAAGTTACCAAGTATTACTTGGACGACCTTGGATCTTGCAAGCGGACTGTCAAGTGGATATACCCGCCGGTCAGCTGATATTCGATAGAGGTGCTCAGCGCGTGGTGATTGATGCCTATCCTGAGTCCCCGCAGAGTGAGAGAGCTCCTCTATCTTCCATAGAATTGGAGACATTAGAGGATTTATCCACCAGCGAGACATCATCGAGTGATGAGTCCAAAGAGGGATCCACCACAGAAGACATCTATCAAATCACTTTGAACGAGCCGATAGAGGCCCAAGATCGTATAAGACATGCGGATGCTATCGAGCTAGACCTTGATACGCTTGATGAGTCGCGACCAATCAAATTAGGGTCCATGCTCAGTATCCAAGAATGCGAGGAGTACGTCTCTCTGATCCAAGAGTTCCGCGATATTTTCGCCTAGAGTTATGATGAACTTAGAGGCATTCCTCCTAGTTTTGACGTTCATACAATTCCATTGAAGGAAGGAAGCCGTCCTGTACGACAGAAAGTAAGGTGTATGCCTTTTGAACTGAGGGACGGGCTGTTTGAAGAGTTAGAGAAGCTTCGAAGAGCGGGTTTGATTTTTCCTGTCCAACACACGGAATGGTGTTCGCCAGTTGTGATCAGAAAGAAGAAAAATAATCAAATCCAATTATGTGTAGATTTTAGGGAGTTGAATAAGCAGACGGTTAAGGATTACTACCCGTTGCCATTCATTGACCAGATTTTGGATCAATTAGCGGGTAGGGAGATATATTCGTTTATGGATTGCTTTGCATGATATAACCAGATGGCAATTGCAGAAGAGGACAAGTTGAAAACAACTTTTATTACTATCTTTGGTACTTTTGCGTACCATGTGATGGCCTTTGGTTTATGCAATGCGCCTGGTTCGTGGCAACGAACAGCAGATAAGACATTTGGTGACATATCCCCTGAAGAGTTGAAGGTGTTTATTGATCATTTAGGGGCCGCCACCGTGAGAGAAAGGCAGTTGATCATTTTAAGAAAATGCTTTGAGCGCTGCAGACAATTTTGTATGGCTCTAAACCCACAGAAGTGTGTTTTTGGCGTACCTTATGGGCTCTTGCTGGGCCATGTGGTCAGTTCGGTAGGAATTGCGACAGATCCCAAGAAGGTCAAAGTCATAGTTGCCATGGATCCACCATGCACTTCGAAAGAAGTTCATAGCTTTCTGTCTTCGGTTGGTTATTACCGTAGATTCATAAATGCCTTGGCAGAAAGAACGTTGCCACTTACAAATCTATTGTCCTTTAGCTATTTGTTTGTATGGAGTGACCCTTGTAAGGTAGCATTCGAGGATGTGAAGTAGGAGCTAGTCAAAGCTCCCGTTTTAAAGGCACCTAAAAGAGGCGAGGTGTTCTATATATTTTCAGCACAACCACCGTGCATTCTTTTGCACAATCTGCAAATGCACATTTCATACCATCCATGTATTCCATAAATGCCATGCAAATATACATCACATCCAAATGTACATTCCATGTATTCCATACATGCACATAACCTTGCAAATGTATAGTTTTAGAGTCTAGGTCCAAACATACCATATTCATACAACCTCACAATGGCTAATACACTAAATAGTGATCCTAATGGTAGAAATACTATCAGTATACAATACCCTAGATGCAAACCAAGTACATCTAAGATCCACTACATAACTGTGCTGTCCATCACTAAGGAGTGGAGATGCAACCTCCCTATTGAGCATCAACAAATACTCAAGACCCTTCTATGATTTGTTGAGCCTAAAAGAGCTCAATCCAAAATTGGCTCTAACTAAAACATAATCAAGGTAAAGTGCATCACTAAGGATAATTTGCCACATCACCATCCTCCATCGAGTTGCATTCTTTCATATATGAAACAATGCTAAAGCTTCACTAAGAAGAAAATGAAAACTTTATCTCTAACTTCACTTGCTTCAAAACATCCACTAGGTTCTAGGCCTTTTTTTCTCTTAAGAATTGTGATGCTTTATACTTTCACATTGCTGCAATTTCAATTTAACTAATATGCAACATTGCATCCAGTTGACTAGCCCCTCATGTGTACTTGATATGCTAGGAGCACCAAATGCATTAGGAAACATTTTCATTTGCATACTTTGGACTATTGCAATGTGATTATGCATGGGAGTTTGCATACTACAAGCCATACAAAGATACATTTTTCAAATACATTCCATGCATTAATAACTACATTTTTCCTCATAACCAACATTATATGGAGCATTTTCATGACCAATATTAATACCATGAGTCCCAAACATAGCGGGCTGCATATGAGTTGTGTCATACATCCCTATATGTGGTCCTTGACACACTATATCATGGAAACTAGTGCCACCACAAAAGTAACCTGGATGCCCCATCATTATATGCATGCCTTGTTGTCCATCTTGGCTAGTATGTCCTACATTTTCCCATACTACCTCAAGAGGTTCCCACTAAGACTCCAACTGAAGCAACATCTTCATAGAACAGTCAAACTCTAGCTTCTCCTAGTCCTCAGGCTTCAACCCCTCCTACTATCGGCCAAGGGGAGCATGTACCTTGTTGCTCCTAAGCTTGTGAGCCTTCAACTGCGCTAGTTGAGAAACCTTCCAAACCAACCTCAACCAAGAGAAAAAGGAAGTCAATGTGGTTTTACATGCAGAGATGCTTCAAAGAAATAAGGAAAGTCGAGAAAGCAACTAACTATCTTATCCCAAAATCTACATTCATTAGAGTGGTCAAGGATATTTCAAATAGATTGTCCAAGGTTGCCACAATTGATGGAATCCAAAGGAAGTGGCAACTTTTAGCTATTCTATGTTTACAAGAGGCTATAGAGGACTTCATCATAGGTTTTACAAATGATGCTTGCATTGCTGCTACTCATGCACACACAGACACATTGATGAACAAGGGCTTCAATATGGTGAGTAAGCTTAGGTATAGGTTTGAAAAAAAATGTTGTGAATGTCTCTCAAGATCTAAATAAAGAGGATTACCTTAGCATATCTTTAGAAGACAAGACTATGCTAGAGAAAAAAGATGTACAACTATCAAACTTGTTGTTTATTATTGTCTTAGGTGAGGCTTGTTGTTGGTTTTATGAACTTTTTCAAAGTATCTTGAACTTTGATTCTCCTGTTTTAGGATTTTTCCTATGCAAGGCATACATTGCTTCTCTTAGTAATGAGATTGCAAAGAATCTTTTCATTATTGATCCACTTCTCTTTGTGGATATTTTTTCAAAATTTGGTTCAAATATTTGAGGACTCCTTAGGTTTTTTGATAGTGCCACACATTGTTTTCCGGTATTCGAAAGGTAAATAAATCCCTTATGAATAGTTACTTTTGGTGATTTTTTTTCATATTTTTTGTTAACTAATATTTTCTCTATAGTGGACATTAGACTTTGATCTACATTGATATTGTTGCTCGAGAGGTCATCATTATGGATTCTCTTTTAGGAATTCATGCCATGGCAAAATTGTATCATAAATAGTTTTCTCTTATTTTTTGGATTTGTTGTAGGTAGTCTTTATTGTTATCTAACAAGTTTTCACTTCTAGTGTTGCTAGACTTGTTATCACCTACTTGGATGCCACTTTCCAAGATATTGCTAATTTTGAGAGACCTTTCAAGATTCTCCTTCAAGAGGTGCCACTATAGAATGATGCACACAGTTGTGAATGGAGAGTTATCGTGAATGTCTGCAAGGCTAGACTCAAAGTTGTTCAGCATATAGATGGGGTGAATGTAAGTCTTTTGCCTTTTTTCTCAATCGAGTTATTATATGTTTTGTTTTAATGCAAAGATTACCTTGAGTTATATATATGGTGGATAAGGGAGAGGTCCATTGAGGCAATTTTGGATAGGAAAATCACACTAGTGGACCCTAAGTCCCCTCTTCCTCCTAAATCTCCCAAGGGCAAAGCCAAGAGATATGTGAAAGCTACAAGTCATAAGGGTACTGCCAAGGAAACGACCAAAAAACCTTATACTACCTCTACAAAGAAAGGTAAGGGCACAACCAAGTCAACCATCAAAAGTTTTATGTTGCCTCCATGAAGAAAGGTGTATTGGAGCTTTCTCCTTTGAAGTTTGATCCATCTCCTCTCAAGCCTTGAGAGATCAATGAACTTATACCCATGAGTTGTATTGTCTAAAAACTCCAAGGTGTCTCTTACATAATTTAGAATCCATTTACAAGTTACAATAACCTCCTTTGCTTCTTGTCCAATTACTCGCACCTCCATTTTTGTTGGAATACAATCAACATTAGAATCTAAAGGAACCTAAGTAACATATCTAAGTTTATACCTCCTATAATCAAAACCCATAATAAGAGATTGCAGAGAGATATTGTAAGATATAGCCAAAGACTCAGGACATACATTGCACCATATAAAATCACCCTTATAAAATCTTCATTGTGGTCACATCTCCTAAGTTTCTAGGATAGTCCTAGAACATTGTCCAAATCCTCCTTTCAAAACTTTCTATTTAGCCATGAAACCTTAGTCCTCTATAAATTAGCTGATTTAAAACAAGATACAAAGATGTACAAAGGTATAAACCACAACAAGCATATTCTTCTAGATATCCTTCCAAGAGTCATGGCCTTTTTAATGCCTTTAGCTACTTTGAGTTTGAAGCTCTTTACAATGGCCCTTGCAAGATAACATGGTAATCTAATTGTTTATACTAAACATTTTGGGCTCCCATTTTCCATTTGCACTTTGTTACAAATAGTGCAAGAGTTTATATAATGAAGACACCTTGTGGAAGCCATAAAAAAATAGAGCACAATGAATGCACAAAGAAATAAAACTCACAGAGCAAAGGTCGATAAATGCAAAACAAACATGAACAAGGCTAATGAAAATGCACTCGATGCCAAGAAGAATATTTAAATATGTCTTTAAAAAATATAAAATCAATCTTATTAATTACATCTTGTTTTTATATCATCTTTTGTCATTTTTAATTAGCTTTATAAGCTTTGCAACTACCAAAATATGTCAGATCTTAGATATTTTGGCCAAAAAAGAGGGAAAAACACAAAATGTCTCTACTATATCCAAAATAGAGAAGAAAAGAATATCATATTTTTGCACGTGTGGAAAACTCTTTTTGGATCTTTTATTAATCCAATGATTAATAAAAGTGTTGCTTTTTATGCATTT
This sequence comes from Lygodium microphyllum, assembly GCF_053477565.2. Classification (NCBI taxonomy): domain Eukaryota; kingdom Viridiplantae; phylum Streptophyta; class Polypodiopsida; order Schizaeales; family Lygodiaceae; genus Lygodium; species Lygodium microphyllum. The sequence continues at coordinate 15,617,435 of NC_141153.1, read as the reverse complement.
TAGCCCTAATGTTCTTATTTAGTTCCATATAGGTAATCTTCTACCCTAACCCACAACAATCTCATTAGTAGTATATTGTGCATGTAACACATCAAATGGCATAACTGTATGATGAAAGAAATATCCCTAGAGTAGACAAGAAGAGCATGTAGGTAGGGGAGAATGACTTGTAGGAAGTAGAGGATGAGAAGGGCTTGTGATATGTGGAGGAAACAAACATAAGAAATCTAGCAAAATCAGTGGAGAAGACAAGAATTCCTTGAGAGCAAATTAGAATCTTTTTTTGTGGAGAACTCTACATAAACCTTTTAACATATATTGAGCTATGTTCAAATGAAATTATGGAGTTGTAGAAGTGATCATATTTACGTTAACTTGTTGCAAGAGTCACTCATCCTTACATGTTTTTAAACTTGTAGTCCACATATATATGTTGTTACTGTGCTTCAGTTTCACCACTATATTGAATGCCTCGACATCTATGTTTGATTGTGTAGGTCATTACATTTCAAAGAGTAGTATGAGCCTATTGTTCACATGTTAGAAATGGAGGAGATTTTCATGTATATATCTCCAGGTTAGATGATGAGATTCAGCGGAGTTGTCTTGATCAACATGCTCATGTTTTGCCTTGGTATGCTTTAATGCCTTGATCTCCAATAGACAGAGTTGATGCTCCAAGTTGGATGTAGAGGGAGGTGGCTCAAGTATGCCTCGCTTGATTAGTAGAGGTGGTGGCTTTGGTGGACATTGTCGAGAGCCACCGTTTTCTTCTTCTCATTGTATCCAAACAAGTTTTTGTGGTTTGATGAAGATATGCATATTGCAATCCCTAGCTGGTTGATACTCCTTGCTCATGCCGTAGTTCTAGAGAGGGTGGCTCTGGTGGTTTTTATGAAGATATAGATGTAGTGTCTCCTTCCTAGTGCAGATCAAGAGCATGCCCAATACTGCACATGGCTATACCTATAGGCACTTCCACTCTTGTGATACCACAAATTTCTTAGTTTTCTATAGGTGGCACTCCTATAGGTATTGTCATGGACATGCCATGATCAAGTGTACCAACTAATTCTTGCTCATGCCATATGAATTCACACCCCATGCAAATGCACCCTTAATAGGACATCCTTGAGCCAACCATGAGAAGCCACCCTTGCCATGTCATTGTAAAACATTCAAGAAAATATTCCATGTCATTTCTTGCATCATCAATGATGTCATCATAAAACCTTCTAAAAGATATGCCATGTCATCGCTTGCATAATCGATGACATTATCATGGAACATTCTGGAATATCTTTAGCCACCCTCTAACACCTATAAAAGGAGAGACTCAATCTTGCCAATGCTAGTCTTGGGAGCTCAAAGAGTCAGGACCTCCAAGTAACTTGGAGTTCTAGTTCTAGTTCTTATCTAGTCATAGTACCTAATCTTGTCTTGTCTTCCATTTTACTCATGTTGTCTTGTCACCTTGTAATATCATAGTACAATATCTTGTCTAGTACTATCTTGTATCTTGTTCATCCCCATTGAGGGAGATCTTGTAATTTTGATATCTTATATCCATACCTATGGTCCTAGGTTGTCGGATTTTTGGTATCTTGTTAAGTTATCATTGTACCTTGTGCCCCTATGTGGGATTATCTTGTAATCAAAATTCTTGTAACAAATCTTGCATCTAGTCTAGTCTCTCGAGCATAGTCTAGTGCTCCCATAACAATTTGTAAAGACTACTTTCTAGCCCTACTGAGAACCATGGAGGAAGAATTGTGGCCTCCCTTCAAAACCTCTAACAACAAATTCAAGGCTTGAATGAACGACAAGTGCAACTTCAAATAGAACACCCTATACATCTAGGCCCTATGCTTCAAGAGATGCAAGACTAGATTCGAGACTTGCAAAACAACAGAGAAAGTGATCAAATGATTCCGTGTGTTTATTAACCCCCAACAAGAGAACCCAAGATTAGTATGCTAGAGAAGTTCAATGGTGATCATTCTAAGTTTAGGGGATTCTTGCAACGAGTAAAGCTCTATATTTTCATGCAATCTAGATGATGCTTCCAAGGTGGGATTCATTGGGACTTTGCTTTATGGTCAAGATTTATCATGGTTCCCCCCAATCTTGGAAAATAATATGCCAGTACTTCATAATTATGAGGCATTTCTTTGCGAGCTCACTTTTACATTTGGAGATGTAGACATTGGTCGAGTGTAGTAGTAATGCCTCACCAATGGAACCCAACCCCACTCATCAAAGACCCAATCAAAGAAGAAATCAAGCCAGAATTGATGCAAATAGATAATACCAAATTCTAGCCCTTGACCCCACAAGAAAAGCTAAGACAAAGAGAGAATCATCTATGCCTATATTGTAAAAACCTTGGACGCATCATCCTAGATTTCCCAAAAAAGAGGGCAAGAACCCCAAGAGTTGTTGCAACCATCATCGAGTAGAAAAATGAGGATGTCTGGTTGATAACGAGACCGTACAACCAAACCTTGATATAAGAAAGAGTCTCTTGATTCCGCTCACACCCATGGAAACTTTCTTTATCATAGTCCACATGATCTTGTTGAGAAAGACCCTTTCCCTCAAAGCCCTGGTTGACTCTGGTGGGGCCTCTGCATGTTTCATTGATGATGGTTTTGTGAATAGATATCAAATTTGAGTACTCCAAAAGACCAATCCTGCACCACTACAAAAGACCAATCCTGCACCATTGCAAAATACCAATCTTGCACTAGCTGAATTCATGGATGGAAGACATTTAGCATTTGGAGATATTACCAAGGAAACTTAACCACTCATGGTGACTCTTGGCGATCATAAATCTTGTATATGCTTTAATGTCATATCTAGTCCCACAAATCCAATCATTCTTGGGATGCCTTGGCTAAAGAAACACAACCAAAAAATTGATTGGGTTAAGAAAAAGATTACATGTCATGAAAATCAAGGAAAGTTGGTATATCTAAGATCCAAACCCTTTATGCACATAACAAGGTAGGAACTGACCTACATGATATATCATACACCAGCTCAAGAATCTAGTAAGGATGAGTCAATCAAGCTACCAAGCTAGTATCAAGAATTCCAAGTTATCCTTGAAAAAAAGAAAATATATTTTCTTGTTCGAGCACATACCAAACTTCATGAGGGAACTCAACTACCTTTTGGACACATCTACAAGCTATCCCTTGATGAGCTAGCTAAATGACACAAGAACATTGATGGAACTTAGCCAAGGGGTCATTATTAAGCACTCAAAGTCTCATACTGGATCCCCAAATTCTATTCTTGAAGAAGAAAGTTGGGTCACTTTGAATAAGTGTGGAGTATCAAGGACTCAATAAGATAACAGTCAAGAATTGATACCCTTTTCCGTTGATACTAGAGCTCTTAGAATTCCTTGGACAAGCCAAGATATTCACAAAGATTGATCTACGAGGGGCTTACAATCTTATATGGATCAAAGAAGAAGACTAATGGAAGATAGCCTTCCGCACAAGGTATGGTCACTTTGAGTGTGTTGTTATGCCATTCGGTCTCACCAATGCTCATGAAGAGTTTCAACATATGATGAATGATATCTTTCGAGAGCATCTAGATGATTTTGTAGTTATATACTTGGATGATATCTGGATATTCTCAAAAGATCCAAAGGAGCATGAGCACCATGTAAAATTAGTTTTGGAAAAGCTCAAATAAAAATGACTATATGCAAAACTTGATAAGTGTTTTTTCCATCAACCAAAGTTGGAATTATTGGGGTATAATGTCTCCTAGGGAGGAATTTTTATGGACCCCAAGAAGATCAAGTCTATTCTTGACTGGTAGACACCTACATGTGTCTGCGATGTTCCTTGGCCTTGCTAACTTCTAAGGATATTTATCAAGGATTACTCAAAGATAGTCACACCACTCACTAGATGTAAAAATGTCAAATCTAGAGCATGGCCGGAGCTATGGAGATTGAAAGGCGAATACTAAATTCATGTTGACATGAACAATCAGTAGACAACTGTTACGCAAGTGAATTAGGTTTCAAGATGGAAGTTTGGACTCATAAAGACAATCTTGTGTATTAGATTGACAATGACAATGACACTAACTGAAAGATGAAAGCATCATGATATTGTATTCATCATTGTGAAAGTGATAATCAAGTACAATACTTTATTGAAGTTGGATTGTTCCACTCTCCTCATTGTGCATATGGGATTCAAGATATCTATTCTTGGAGCATACATCATTTGTCATTTCTCAATACCCCCCTCAAATGATGAGTCCCTACACTTGCTAGCTTTTGCCCCCCCTACATGGTGACATGGCTTGGGAGACTAGCTCATAAGTAGCCTAGTCAAGTTAAAGCTTGAAACTTTATACCTTTGGCAAGGGTTTTTACGAAGAAAATCCACTAAGGGAAAAATAGAGATCCATTATGGGAAAAATATATGAAAGATACAATGAAAATTCTTTAGAACAATCTGTCAGAGTTGCTGATGGTAGCAGAAGCATCTTCTTCTTCTTCTTCTTCTTTCATGAACTGGTTCAGTTGGTGATCATTTTGCATGTGTTGTGCTATTTTCTCGTGAAAATGTTCACTGGCTGTATGGCTAGTCTTGCCATAGGTATGACATATAATCCGATCCTTGTTATTATTGGTGTTGAGTCCTCAACCATGGCCTTTTTCTCCATAAGTGCCCTTGGTATACAAGAGATTGTTGTTGATGGTGTGTTCCTCTGCATCCTTGCTTTTAAATTTGCTTTCTCCATCAAGTAGTGAGTGCTCACATATTTAAGTCAGAGACTTGGAACATTACTTAGGGTGGACACAAGATTCTCATATGGATCCTTATTTACACTTGCTTCATCTTCATCAATATTCTTCTTAAGAGTTGCAAGCTGGGTTTTTAGGCTCTTGAACTTGTTAATGTGTATGGTCATGAAAGCACTATCTTTTATATCCAGATTATAAAAATGCATGAGTAATTTTACCTTTGAATTCTTTGGTTGCATACCAAAGATATTGTCAAGTTTCTCCCAAGCAATTCTAGCATCTCTGATGCCATAGATATGATGTAGTACATCATCACTTAGTCCCTAGGCAATGATGTCTAGTTCCTTGTTATTCATCTTCTTCCATTCTTTGGTTTTTGGTAGAGCTACTGCAAGGATCTCACTTTCTGAATCTTCTTTCTTGCCATTTGCATCACCTTCATCATCTTCAAAGAGATCCAAGAGGTTTTTTCTCATGAGGTGATACACGGTCTTTTCCTTCCAGACATGGAAGCCTTCTCCATTGAACTTTGCTATTTATTTGAGCTCTGCCATTTTTGATTAGCAGCAAATCAACCAGCAAAAGAGTTGTACTTCAATATGTCAAGAGACACAAGGTGATTAGTGTTTAACAACACTACATGAGTATTAAAAAGATACTATCTTGGAGTTAAATGTCGGATGCTGATGCTTGATCTTCTTCTTTCTTGCTGATTTAGTGTGATGCTTTGCTAGAAATTACATATGTCAATGGTAGGAACTTGGTGTTGGGGGTGAAGACGCCTCCGCCTAGCCGCTTGTGTATTACTACACTGATAATATCCATGCCTACACACTGCAGGCGGTGGGCACCCATCACCGTCACTTTATTCTTTATTCTTTTAGTGATAGATGAATAAAGGGAAGGCCGGTCACACATTGTGACTATTGGAGTTTCCACGTTGTGAGTCTCTCTCTCTCTTACTCTTTCTCTCCTGCCATAGCTCTCCCGTGCAAGTTTTGATCCTTCTTACCTTTCAATTGGTATTAGGGCATGGTTGCTTGAGTATTCAAGCTTGGTCCGCCGTGACTTCTTCAGCATTCATTCGCATCCCTACACCATTGATTCTCACTCTTTCCAGCCATATCCGACTCCTTCAAGCTTCGATCACTCTCCACCTTCCTGATTCCATTTGGGATCCCTCAAGGCATTCCTTTAGAGGTATTGGAGCTCTATTTTGTTATTTCACTTCAGTCCATAGGTTTTGTAAGGTAGGGCAGCCATGTCCTCTTACTTCTTGTGATGCCTACACTCTACTAGTGACTTTGCCCTTCAAGAGGGAGCTCTTGGGGATCCTTGACTACTCCCCCAACTTTGCCTTGACCTTGCCAAGCCCTTCCACATGCCCCAAATCAGTCTGTTCCATCACGTGACTTGCATGAGTATCTTCCTCAACTTGGCATTGATCTTCTCCAACTACTCTAGTCATTGGGCACTTGGATTGGTCTCATTTGATGCATAGAAGCATACTTGGAGCCTGACATTGAAGCATTGAGCATTGGTATTCATTTGGGTCTGATTTAGCACTATTTTGGGACTATCATAATAGTCCACAAGTTGTTATAAATAGTGCTACATTGACATTTGATGCTACAACTTGGTTGGCATTGACATTTGATGTCTAGTTGGTCCCGAATGGTCCCTGAATGTTAGGGGAATGTATGCCTACTGATTGGCCATCATTTGGAGCTGATTTAGTGGCATGAAATACTCAATTTTACATAGTAAATCACTGCTATACACTCCAAGGCTGAAGCTTATTTAGTCACTTTATGCTTTGCCTATTGGTCCATGGTTGCTTCCCAGGTGTTTCATATGAATATTGGGATGCAAATGAAGGTTGGCAAATGCTTTGGATGGTTCTGGAATGTATTTTGAGCCTTGTTTGAGCTCTTTATTGGTTGGTATTTACTTGACACTGGTCTACACTAACATGCTTTGTGACAGAGGTTATAGCTATGGTCTATGTATGACCCGTTGGTACATGCTTGATGCCTATGTTACCTACACATGCTAGTTACATTGTTTGGACTTGAATGCTACTGGAGCTTTGGGCTTGACTTTGGATATTTTGGAGCTTATTTCGGTCTTGCTTTGGCTTGTCAGCAATTGATTGGGATTGTTTTCATGACTTTAGATGCTATCATTGGATACTTGACAGCTCATATGCTTTGGATGTCTTACTGATGTATGATCTTGGATACTCCATCACTGGTGCTCTTACGTGCTTTGTTTGAGCTTATTTGCTTGACACTCATGGCTTTTGTGCTAGTGGGAGCGTCTTTGTATGCTTATCAGACATTGAATAGTAGTGCAGGTTATGCATATTGAGCTTTTGGATCTTTGAGGCCAGGATCTCCTCGTGGATGATGTATGGTTGATATACCTTGGTCAGTGTAGATGTACTAGGGCTGATTCAGCTTTGTATTCATTGAGCAGACACAAACTTGTGTCAGCTCTTGTTGGCAGTGGTATGTACATTTTTCCCTACTGATTGGGGGATATACTGACTTTACTAACGGACTTTGTCTGACATGCTTGGGTCAAAGCTCATGTCAGTTTGACTGTTACATGCTTGTTTATGCCAGCTTGATGCTGGTTCTGCATTGACAATCAGTGATTGACTTTAAATATTGGGTTTTTGTCTATTGTCATCTCTCATTGTACACTGCTGCCATAAATTATAGTAAGCGTATATCTCTGGACTGTCATGTATTTTTCATACTGAATCATCCTAGTTTGATGTATTTTTTATGGTACTTGGTAGATACCATCATTAAATACTCGTTTCTTGCCATTTTGCCTTGGTTTTAGTGGTTTTTTTTGTCATTTTTTGCAGTTTACAATGAACAATTTTGAACTGTTTGCACTATTTCAGCTTGCAGTATGGCATCTTTTTCCATTGACAGTGCTATCTTCAACATAACTAAGCTTGGTGGTACAAATTATGCCTATGGGAAGAGCCAAGTTTGGCAGTTATTGGTACAAAAATCACAAACAAAGCCACTAAAGTTGAGTGGAGAGCAGCTTGAAAGTATAATTAATGACGAATGGATGGATCTTGATGAGTTATGCAAGTCCACCCTCATCTTGTCTCTCAATGAACAAGTGCATTACAATGTGGTTGAGGAAGCAAAAAGTGCTAGGTAGATTTGGGATAAGATCAAGAACCTCTATGACAAGCAAAGTCCTGCAAGTCAAATACATTGGTTGAAATAGCTTAAGGATCTCCGCATGAAAGAGAATGTGACCATGTCAGCTCATCTGAGCTAGTTTCATGCTATTCTTAAGAACTTGGTTTCACAGGGCATTGATTTCAAAGAGGATGTCACTCTGTTATTCTTTATTGGAACTCTTAATGAGTCTTGGGATGTATTCCGCACTGCCTTATGTGCTTCTGCCACTACTATGAATCTATCTGATGTTGAGAGCTCTTTTCTGCAGAGGAAGAGATAAACGATAAGAATTTGGATGCTGCTCATGTGTCTCATGCTTTGACAATTAGAGGCTGACATGATGGAAATGCAAAGAATGACCGTGGTAATGGCCATGGATGAGATTCACAGAAATTTAGTTCAAGTTGCGTGGTAAGTCACAAATAAGTCTCGTGGGAGAAATGCAAATCTGACTTGTTGTCATTGTGGGAAGAAAGGCCACATAAGGCCATAGTGTCATGAATTGCGCAATGAAAGGCGCAAAGACAAGGGGAAAGAGAAAGTGTAGGAAAAGTCTTCTGATTGCAGCATAGTACCTGCTAAGTCGAGTGTTTAAATTGAAGAGATCAATCTTATGTAGCCCAAGGATAGTGATGGGGATTATATCCTTGCAACTTCATTTAGTGCTTCATAGATAATAGAGATACACTCTATATATACACAGTGTTGGCTCTTAGACTCAGGTGCATCCTTTCATGTGACACCTTTTTGAGAGTGGTTCCATTCATACTGTTTTGTTTCGGGTTCTATGTGCTTGGGTGATGACAAGTCTCTTGAGATTGTCGGCATTGGTGATGTTAGGCTGTAGTTTCCTTCTAATAGCAGTTTTGTTATGCACGATGGACATCATGTACCTGCATTGACACGTAGTCTCATGTTTGCTGGATAGCTTGATCATGCAAGATATCATGTATCTTTTGGAGACTTTGCATGGAAGATTACTCGTGGCAGGCTTGTGCTTGCAAGAGATACCAAGGCTGGCAGCCTCTACCCCTTAGTTGTTTTTGGATCTACAATTGATCATACTTTGTCTATGGGGTCTTTACCTCATGTATCTCTTTGGCATGCTCATTTGGGGCACATGTCCATCAAGGGAATGAAAATGCTTTCCAGTTTGCAGTACTTACCACCCCTTGACTATTCTCATTTTGATTCTTATGATCATTGTCTTTATGGTAGGCAGACTAGGTCTATGCATAAGAAGTCTAGTATGTCACGCATGAGTAAGCCCTTGGCTTTGGTTCATTTTGATGTCTGTGGGCCCATGCCCTGTTAGTCTATGGGTGGTGCAAAGTATTTTGTTACTTTCATAGATGATTTTTCACATAAAGTATGGGCTTATCCCATAAAGCAGAAGTTCGATGTATTGGCAGTTTTTCAAAGATGACTTGCTTTGGTAGAATTGATAGGGAAGCTTTCCTCTTATGCGCATTTATGTGTCTTTGGATGTGAGGCATTTTGCCATGTGTCCAAGGACAAGCATAACAAGATGAATCCTAAGAGTGTTAAATGCATATTCCTTGGCTATGGAGATGCAGGAGAGATGGGCTACTATCTATGGGATCCGTAGGCGCAAAAAGTCATCCGCAGCCATGACGTAGTCTTCCATGAAGACAAGATGCATAGGCAGCCTAAGACGATAGTGGAGATACATAGGGTCATATTTCAAGAGGAGCCACGAGTTTTTGTACAGCTAGCTCGATAGCTTGCCAATAGCAGCAGGTACTCATGGCCAGGGTGTTGGACAGAATGTTGGGTAGCCAACAGAGCTTGTAGTGCAGCGTTCTACTAGAGCCCCCCTGATAGATTTCAGCCCTCTATGCATTATGTCTTGGTTACAGATGTAGGAGAGCCTTTCACTTATGACAAGGCTATGCACAGGGATGACAGTCACTCCTGGGAGAGGGCTATGCAATTTGAGATAGATTCCTTGCATAAGAATAAGACTTGGGATTTGGTTTCCTTGCCTAGTGGCAAGAAGGCTATGCCATGCAAATGGGTGTACAAGTTGAAGAGTACCCTTGGATACCCCAAGCTGGCTTATAAGGCAAGACTTGTTGGTAAGGGTTTTAAACAAGAGCATGGAGTTGACTTTGATGAAGTTTTTTCTCCTATGGTTAAGATGACCACCCTTCACTTGGTTTTGGCCTTAGTCGCACAACTTGACTTGGACTTGTATCAAACGGATGTCAAGATGACATTTTTACATGGGGATTTTCATGATGAGTTTACATGGAGCAGCTAAGGGCTTTGCAGAGCCTGGTAGGGAGCACCTAGCATGTAGATTGAAGAAAAGTCTTTATGGCTTGAAGCAGGAACCTAGGGAATGGTACCATAAGTTTGATGCTTTTATGGAGTCACAGGGCTACAGCCGTAGTGCTATGGACCCGTGCTTGTACAAGAAGAAAGCCCGTGATAGAACTTCTCTTATTTTGGTACTCTATGTGGACGACATGCTGTTAGCAGGGAAAGCTCATGATGAGCTAGATGCTCTTAAGGCATAGCTCAAGAAGATCTTTGAGATAAAGGATTTGGGACAAGTCTCCCACATACTTGGTATGTGCATTAGGTGCGAAAGGCATCAAGGACTCCTCTACTTGTCACAAAGGGAGTACATTCATAAAGTCCTTAAGCGCTTTCATATGTAGAACATGAAGCCTACTGGCTGTCCATTCCCTTCTTATGTGAAGATATCACTGCCTATTTTTTGCAGAAAAATGAGCAGAGGGCCGAGATGGCCAAGATTTCCTATGCATCCGCAGTGGGCAGTCTTATGTATGCCATGATAGCCACTCGTCTAGATATTGCCTTTGCAGTTAGTATTGTGGCACACTATGTGGCTACACCTGGCAAGAAGCATTGGGATGCCGTGAAGGGTATCATGACGTACCTAAAGGGCACTACAGATATGTGCATATGCTATGGCAGCCAAGATATAGGAGTTGTGGGGCACACTAACTCTGATTATGTAGGACATGTAGATAGTAGAAAGCCCACTTCTGGCTATGTGTTCACCTATAATGCTGGAGGTACTGTCTCTAGGATGTCCAAGGTGCAGAAGTGTAGGACTCTTTCCACCACTGAGGCGGATTATGTTGCAACCAATGAGGCCTACAAGGAGGCCATATGGTTAGGCCATTTGGTTCATGACCTTGGTATTGATGCTATCCCTACATTGCATTTGAATTCTATGAGTGCTATTTAGTTAGCCAAGAATTTGGTCTTCCATGCGAAGACGAAACACATTGAGGTGAGGTATCACTTCATATGTGGGGTCATTAAGGACAAGTCTATTGACCTTGTCAATATCTCAAATGACCAGAATCCTGAAGATCTGCTCACCAAAAGCCTCTCTATGGAGTGCTTTGCCTTCCTCAAGAGATTTTGATGGGTGTGGCATGAGATGATGTCTTTCCTCATCCTATTGTACATGTGTACATGTTATATTATCTTTTCTTTTTTATTTTCACTCCTCACTAGGGAAGATTCACCTTTAACTGGGAGATTATTGGGGATAAAGATGCTTTCGTCTAGCCCCTCGTGTATTACTACACTGACAGTACTCGCACCTGTACACTGTAGGCAGCGGACACCCGTCATCGTCACTTTATTCTTTATTCTTTTAGTGATAGATGAATAAAGGAAAGGCCGATCACACATTGTGACTATTGGAGTTCTCACATTATGAGTCTCTCTCTCTCTTGCTATTGCTCTCCTACCATAGCTCTCACGTGCAAGATTTGATCCTTCTCACCTTTCACTCAGTTCAAGTGGCAGGAGTGAGAAAATGTAGGAAAGATGAGCTTGAAGCTTGAGAGGCTATGGAGTCTGTTACTAAATTGATTGCTTTATTGCACATTCTCTATTTAGTAAATTTATGTCAATAAATTAAGGACTCACTTTTCTTTAAGTGTTGATGATGTTCTAGCATGGCCATGAGACCATTTAGACACCAATATTCCTAGTGCATCACTTAATGGGGTGATCAGAGCACTCTGACGATGATATCTGGTACAGGCAGTACAAGTTATAAAGGAGAAAGAAGTGTCCTACCAAGTGTAAGAGTGTATGTATTATGGTTACACAACTGAGCAGTAGTTACACAGTTTTACTATTTCAAATGACATTCTGACATTCGATTTGACAATTGAGAAAATCAAAATTCACACTAGACTTCATCTTCACATCATAGGCATTTAACTTTCTACATCACTGCTTATCTCACTATTCTCAGACATGAACTCGCAAAGGATTATAATAGAGGAAATAAGACAACACAGGTTGAAAAACTGCAAATCGCCTTCTTCATTCAAAAAATCTGACATATTTACATAATGATCCGCCTGAGCATACATATGAACATAACTTAATCCCATGCGTGTTATGAAAAGCTACGACCTTCCATTTTCAAGCTTCCAAAAAGCATCAAAATTAACAAACATCCAAAATAGAAAAAAGACCATACATATTACTAAAATGACTTCTTCTAAGGTCTAGCCTAAACACCTGGCACATCTCGGTGGCTTGAGCCAACAACTAACCTCGGACGACCCACAATCCCTTGATCAGTGCCGTCCCTTTCTTTATTTGCAACCTTTGATGACTCCTTTGCTGCGTCTTCAATTCCACCTTTTGTAGCTTAACATCCGGCTAAATTGGCCTCTTCTTCTGTTTCTCTAATTTGCACTACCAAGTTCTTAGCATCCTCGCTACCCTGCACTTTATCATCCACAATCTGTTTATCAAAAGCCTCCAAAGACATCTGCATCTTAGCTTCCTGCCTTACTACTTTCAGCTACATTTCCAAATCCACAATCTTTGCCTTCATCTATGCATTCTCAGCCCAAAGTGACTATTCTCCTGCAGCTTCAAACCAGGCTTTGAACTTGTCAATAGGTGTCGCCAAATGCTCTTAAAATAATTCAACTACATGGCCCCAAAGCTCCTTGATGTATTCAAACACCTCTAACTTCAATGAATCTGCATCTGCATCAACCAACAATACCCCTGTCCATCCAAGGTAGCTTTGTCCAACTCCCCCAAAGGCGTCAATCGATTCATCAAGAAGTGGTTATTTGAAATGAGTTGAACAATCATATTCTCCATGTCCTAAAACTACTTCTCTGTGGCCATCTTCAAACCATCCGCCCAACTTTTGAAATCATGCGATGCTGTAAGCAATTCCACATAGCGACTCTGACTCTCTGCTTTCGCACAAACTAAGGCCTCCTGACAAGCTTTTCCATCATCCACATCAACTCCTCCACTTTATCATGCAACCTCTTAATCTCTCTTTCCATCATGTGGACCTTCTGTTCATCCCCGTTCGGCTTCTCCAAAGTCAGAATCATAGCATTTTGATTGCAAATGAACCTATTCAAATTTGAAAAACTTCAAAGTGCATCTTGAACAAAAATATTCCGACTTCCTTCGAGCTATAGTCCTATGAGAATGGATTTGGCTTAATGTCTTATGTGATTGGATTTTGCTCCGTAGAGCTCAACTTTTGCAGAAAAAAAGTGATGGTTTTGTTTCGGGATTCCGATCTTGGCACCACTGGCTGTTGAGGAAACAATGTTATCTTTGCTACTTCTTTTCGATTAAGAGGCGTCCCCTCCTGATTCTTTAAGCCATGGCCCACTCCACTTTTTGACTTCCCGGAGGACATTGACTCCAATATCAACTTCCTCTTCTTGAACTCAATGGCATTCCCCTAACTAGATCTTCCCCTAATACTGGTTGGTGATACCAATGGCACTAATGGGACCTACAACACATGAAAGAATAAGGCTGCCAAGTAAGGTGATACCTTTGCAAGAGAAGGGGATCTCCTCTTGTCCTTCAGCTCTGCCAACTGCATCCTATCAAAAATGGAGGTTGCGCAATATATCTTCGATCCTCAGTCTGCATGATACACACGTGCAAAAGCCTATTTGGACATGTAGGCCATCTTTGCCAGTAGACAAACTTTGTCTAAATACCAAAACAGGTGAACATTGCGGGGTTTGTCACAATCCCGCACCATGTAATAAGACCTTGTGCCTTCCGGCGCTCCGAACTCCACCTTCATGACAACATCACTAATCTTCACTTTCTGCCTTGGCCAATAAGGCACTCTGAACACTTCTGCTCTACCAACTGCGGTGTTACTTCCTTGTCATCTACGATGAACCCAGCATTATTTCTAAGGTATTTGAGCTACTTCTCTCCATACTCATTCTTCTCCTAGAGCTCCCATGGAAAACATGCATAATCATACAACCTGATGCATCAAAGTCAATCCTCCGTCTCTCTATCTAGCACATCAAACTTTTCATCCACTTTGATTTCTTCTACATCATCATCACCAGAGTCCGCTTCCTCGCTTCCTTCGACACTGTGCATGCTCTCTTGCCTAGGGCACAAGAGCTCCTCCATTGCCATCTTCATGGACCTTGTGTGCTTCATAGACTCACTAGTGAGCTCTTGCGTGCCAACTTGTTGCTTTTGCTTCATGCTGCTCGAGGACATGGAAACTTGAAGGCTAGAAGGCTCGTGCAAAAGTGATCTGATGGCCTACACAGAGGGTAGCGCATGTCGCCATGCAAATATATCATAAAACATCACCTCGTTAGGTGGGTTGCACCAATGTTGATCAGCCTCGAAAAGCATACTGAACTTAAGTCCCTTCGCACATTTGGCCCACAGATTTAAACTTGGTATAATTGTACTCTGAACTCCAGTTGGGTGACATCCCCTCTGAAAAAATTACTCCAGAATTCCACAATATGAACACCAATAGCACTCTTCGACAATCCACATTCCGCAGCAACTCCACAAGAATATGCCATCAATTTTTTCTTGACAAATAGTCACATCCCTTGAATTGTCTACTAAGACCTCTACCACAACATCTACCAATTTGACTACTATTTCTTCAGCTTTATTCACCATCCAATAAAGAATTTGAGGAACCTTCCCATAAAAATTTTTCAAGAGGAATCCGTTTACCGACTTCAAAACCGGAATCCCAAACAGATCTTGCAATCTGAAAGTGCCTTGCCCCAATTCTTCCACAATCTGATAAGGCCCACAATACGTCAACTTCAATTTACCAGGATGTGGTCCTAACTTTGAGTTATAGAGCATCACCCAGTCCCCTTTTTGAAATATCTTAAATTTCACTTGCCTTGAAATCCATGCTTGCCTTCTATTCTGATTTATTTCCATTGCATATGCACTCTAAATCCAATCTTCCTCCAACTTCGGCAACTCCCTTTGCGTATGCGAAATTGAATCCTCTAGGCTCATCCTATGCTATACTACTAGCCTCAAGCTCGAAACTACATACTCCATTGGAACAACAACTTCTATCCCATAAACTAGCTTGAAAGGTGTCATCCCAGTTGCAACTTTGTATGCTTGACTACAATGCTGAATCCAACTTGTCATCCCAATCAAATATGTTCTCTGCCAATATCTTTTTTAGAATCCTCACTAGCACTTTATTAGTACTTTTTGCTTGCCCATTCACTTGCGGATGATATGGGGTTGACTTCTTGTGCATGATCATATGCTTACTTGTCAACTCTTCAATACCTGAATTCAAAAAATGCACACCCTGATCAGACACCATCTCAATTGGACATCCAAATCTTATCATAATGGGCTTGTACAAGAATTTGGCCGCACTTTCTTCTTTGTTATCTCTCAAAGGTATTGCTTCTACCCACTTTGTGGCGTAGTCCATTGCAACCATAATATATCTTGCTCCTGTCCTAATAGCTTTTGGATTTATGGGACCTACAAAATCTAATCCCCACTTCTAGAATGGCTCAATTGGCAACATAGGATGATCTTGCATCCTATCCATTGAAGTTGGTTGCCCAATCTCCTTACATTGCAAACATTCCCTAACAAACCAATATGCAACCTTAAGCAACAATGACCACGACAAACCTGCTTGCATAATCTTTCTTCCTATAATTTCACTTGAAAAATGTCCTCCAATTGTTCCATGATGTGCTTCCTGCAAAATAGCCTTTTACTCCTCATCCGGTACACATATTCGAATTATCTAATCCGCTACTTTCCTATACAATGCTCCTGCAATTATTAAGGATGACCTACTCCGCAAGGCAAACTTCTTCTTCTGGTCTGTTGACATATCAGAAGGCAACACTCCATCTGCCAAAACTGCACCATCTTGTGATACTAATTGTCAAAAAATTGCCCTTATATTTGAAAAAATTCCGCATCCGGAAGTTGATCTGAGACTCCAGGTGCCTCTTGTACATGCTCCAATCTACTAAGATAATTCGCCACTACATGTTTGTTGCTTGGTGTATGCAGCACTGTATAATCAAATTCTTGTAACAAAAGCATCCATCTGGCAAGTCGACCTTCCAGCTTTGGTTTCTTCACCAAGAAAATGAGCACTTGATGATCCACATGAAAAATCACTTTATTTCCTAGCAAATAATGCTTGAGATTTTCAAATGCAAAAATCATCCCCAAAGCTTCTCTCTTAGTGACAATGTAATTCATTTCAGCTAATTTCAGCATCCGACTAGCATAATACACCGGTCTGAAAGAACCATCCTCGGATCTTCTCATGCATCAAAACTGCTCCGACCGCCATATCTAATGCATCCACAAACACATGAAATGGTAGCTGCCAATGTGGTGGTTGGATGATAGGGGAAACCACAAGCATCTTTTTCATAATCTGAAATGCCTTCTCTTGAGCATCTCCCCACACAAACTAAACATCTTTCTTTGTTAGATGCATCAAAGGTGAACTGACATCTGCCAAATACCGCAAATACCGGTTATGCCACTTTATTTGCCCCATGAATCTTGATACTGCCTTCAAGTTGTCAGGTACCTTCTGGATTGCACTTATCTTGTCAGAGTCAATTGACATCCCTTCCTGTGAGATGATATGACCCAACAATTTCTCTCACTACACTACAATTGCACACTTGTAAGGATTCAAAGACATCCAAAATAGTTGGCATCTCTCCAAACATTTCCTAAGATACTCCAAATGCTTTGCCTTTGCTCGAAACACAAAACAATCATCCATAAAAATCCACATAAATTCCATCAGGTATGGCTCAAAAGTTTTAAAAGCTGCCTTAGAAAATGATGGTGGTCCATTCTTCAATCCAAAGCTCATCACTATGTATGCAAATGCTCCCCATTCAGTTATAAATGTTGTCTTGGTGACATCCTCTTTTGCCATCCATATTTGATTGTACCCTGAAAATCCATCAAGAAAGTTGTACATCTCATGCCCTGTGACATCATCCAGAATTGAATCCACAAATGGCAATGGAAATCGATCTGTGATTTTTGTTGCATTCAGCTTCCTATAATCCACGCACACTCGAATTTTCATTGAATTCTTTGGAACAACCACTATCGATGACAACCATTCGGCCTGATCTATTGGGTCAATGAAACCCACTTGCAAAAGCTTATCTAACTCCTCCTTCACCTGCTTTGCATAATTCGGATTCATCTTGTAACATTTCTGAATCACTAGCACTGCATCCTCCTTCAGATTGATCTGATGCTTATACAATCTTGGATCCATGCCTTTCAGGTCAAAATAATCCCAAGCAAATACATCCATGAACTCCTGCAACAACTTCTTAAGATCGTCCTTAAATCCCTCATCCAAATTGACATTGACTTTAACAACTTTTGGGCTAACTTTAGATCCCAAATTCAAATCTTGCAAATCATCCTCTTTAACCCGTGAAACCTTTTCCATCAGCTTGTCATACAAGAATTTGGCTCTAGTTATTGCCTCCTTTGGTGCAACCTCCCCTTCTGCACATTCCAAATCCTCCTTTAGCTTTAACTGATGAGAAATTGTTGACTCCTGAGTTGGATTTTTCTCTGCATCCACATCCTCTGATTTACAAGATGACTCCTTAACTGACTTCCCAGATTTCTCCTCACAAACAAATTTTTGCACAATCCTTTCCACATCAACTTCAAACACTAGTACCACACTGGGATTGGAATCCACAAAACATGCTTCCTTGTCATCTTCAACATCCTCAGCTAAATTAATAGTCCGAGCCATCATTGGCTTTATTGATGTTGGCAATCTCTTCATAGATGTCATTGGAATCCTTATTGAATTCTATCCTTTCTTTAAAACCACTTCATTTCATTCCCAATCCTGCTTAAGCTTTGCTGATTTGAACCAAGGTCTTCCCAATAGCATTGAATAAGCATTACCTACATCCTGCATTTTCAAAACAACAAAATTTTCTTGAAATAACAATCCATGCACTTTGAGGGTTTGCCCTCTAGCACTCTACGCTGGTCCGCCATCCATACTTGAAATGGTGCGAGTTCAAGCTTTGCATTTGTCGGCCTTGAAAATTCAGCCTCTGCCAAAATATTTACCCCAGATTCGCCATCTAGGAAAACATCTAAAAATGTGCAACCATCAAAGTCAAGCTTAATAGTTGGAATGATAAAATCAACATCACTAGGATTGATCTGATAGCTTCCAACATTCTCCTTCAATGCACTCTAAATGTTTGGAACAGTTGTTATCCTTGTAACTGAGTAAAACCTATCCCTGAAAATTGGGACCAATGAGAGCAACTGATCCAATGTAAAATGCATAGGAGTATTCAGCAATTCTTCAAACAATGCTCCTGATGTCAATTCAGAATTCTCCACTTCCTTCAATTATGTTCTGCTTATGCTTGGATGTCATCTCTTCTCCCTCTGACTTCTCCACTTCTTCAACCACGTCATCTCTGACTTCTTTCTATTCCTCGCAATCCAAAGGTGATTTTAGCTTTGCTTTAGAGCGTGTGACTGCCAATACTTCTGGTTCACCTAACTTGCATTGTGAAAAATCACATTCCAAATAACAATTTGGTGACACCCAATTTGTCCCATGATCCTTAGAAATTTCCACATCAATTAAATTTCTTTGAGGTGCTTTCTCTGCTTCCCTCGACTGCACAAGTGGGGCAAGTAGCTATGGTAACTGCTCATTTGGTGGTTGCTGATCTGAGCCTGGTGAATTCCACCCTTGTTGATTCCAATTCTACTAATTCCAATTCGATGGCTATTGCCATCCTTATTGTTGATTCCAATTTCCTCCCCATGGTCTAGAATTCTGAAATCCAACAAATCTTGGTCGGAACCCTTGATTGAAATTCCCTTTGAATGGCCTATCTTGATTGAAAGGTGGTCTCCATCCAGAGAACTGTTGTTGCTGCCTTTGCCACCCTAAATTGTTAAATGACCTCTGCTGTCCTAGAGCATTAGGAAATACTCCGCTTGCATGTGCCAAATTTTGTTGAATCTTTTGCTAAACCCACTTTAGAATTTGTCCTCGAAACTTTCGGTTATACCAACAGTTAGTTGCTAAATGACCATCCTTTTCACAAATGTCACAATGAGCTTTCTTGCTACTTGACTCCTGCTTGACACCCATTTCCTTCAACTTCTTCTCCGCCATCTTTTGAACTAAACTCCCCTTGATCTTTTCTTTGCCCTTCTTCTTATGCTTCCTCTTCTTATCTCCTTTATCTGAATTTGAATATGAGTCAAAATCTAAACTGCTACTTGCTTCTGAATTGGAATCTGAATTTGTATATGTATCAGAATCATCATCACTGCTGTCATCTAAAGATTTCTTCTTCTTACTCCTCTTCCCCTTCTTTCCCTTCCTTTTCACCCGAGAACTCTTTCTTGAAGAACTCAGACTTGTAAATCCAAATATCTTTTCTGCTCTTGTTGCAGTGTCTACCAAGGCATT
Source organism: Lygodium microphyllum (assembly GCF_053477565.2). NCBI lineage: Eukaryota > Viridiplantae > Streptophyta > Polypodiopsida > Schizaeales > Lygodiaceae > Lygodium > Lygodium microphyllum. The sequence continues at coordinate 15,597,613 of NC_141153.1, read as the reverse complement.
AAAATCAGCTCCGACATCTACACTTGCTCTACTACATTCCAAAATTCTTTGCGCAGACCATGCATGTAATATCCAACCAACATTTCATCTGCAGGCCTTTCAAAATTTGTAAGTCTCTTCAAATACTGATTGAATTTCTGAGTGTAATCCTCCATAAACATTTTCCTTTGCTTAATCCCTTTTATTTTGATAAGCACATCATTAAGAGTTTTCTCGTTCCAGAATCTATCCAGAAATGCATCCCTTAATGCTGCATAATCTGCAAAATTCCCTATGTTGAAATTGCTCAACCATTGCATGGCTCTTTCCTCAAGTGTCGCTTGGAATTGTCACATCTTGCCTAGTGCTTCATACACTCCGTCAAATCCTCTGGCATGGCACCTTGTCTCAAATTGTGCTACGTGGCAATCAGGGTCTTGTTTGAACTTCCCGAAAAAGGTCCCAAACTTGACGCATAAATCTGCTCTAGCTGCTGCTACCATATTCCTTTGCGTATTTCGGGTCAAATGCCTGACTAAAGATAATGTTGATGCTATATGTGTTGAAGGACATATTGGTACACCTCTTCGAATTCCCAAAGGGTCAAACTGCAACTGTCTTCTTACCACAAATGCATGCTGCAATACTACTCCTCCTACAAAAGTCGAATCCAATTGCCCAACTCCTCTTGGTTCATTGAAAAGTCCTCCATAATTCTCTATATCCTCCAATTCCTCTGCACTCTGATCTGACTCATCCTCCAAATTTTCACTTTGCATCCCACTATCTTCACCACCTTCATGCCCTTTTGCACGCTACCCTGCTGCCCACCTTGTGAAATACGGATGAACAGGTTGTTGTAAGTTCTCCAGAATGAAAAATCATCCAACATCAGACTTCCGAAAACATAACTGCCAATGTAACTACCCCCAAAACCACTGCTCAACATGGCACTCGTGCCTCCCACAGAAGAGAGCAAACTCAACCATGAACACCCTTCATAAACACCGTGATCGCCAATGTATTATGGTTACAGGGCTGAGCAACAGTTACGTAGTTTTACTATTTCAAATGACATTTTGACATTCGATCTGACAATTGAGAAAATCAGAATTCACACTAGACTTCATCTTCACATCATAGGCATTTAACTTTCTACATCACTGCTTATCTCACTATGCTCAGATATGAACTCGCGAAGGATTAGAATAGAGGAGATAAGACAACACAAGTTGACAAATTGCATCTGCCTTCTTCATTTAGAAAATTTGCCATAGTTACATAATGATCCGCCTGAGCATACATGCGAACACAACTGAATCCCAAGCGTGCTATGAAAAGCTACAACCTTTCATTTTCAAGATTCCAAAAATCATCAAAATTAACAAACGTCCAAAATAGACAAAAGGCCATACATATTACTAAAATGACTTCTTCTAAGGTCTAGCCTAAACACTTGGCACAATTCAGTGGCTTGAGCAAATAGCTAACCTCGGACCCACAATCCCTTGATCCATGTCATCCCTTTCTTTATCTGCAACCTCTGATGACTCCTTTGCTGCATCTTCAATTCTATCTTCCACTACTTGACATCCGACTAAATCCATCTCTGCTTCCGTTTCTTCAATCTGCACTACCAAGTTCTCAGCATCCTCCTTGCCCTACACTTTATCATCCACAATCTGTTTATCAAAAGCCTCCAAAGAAATTTGCATCTTAGCTTCCTACCTTACTACTTTCAACTGCATTTCCAAATCCACAATCTTTGCCTTCATCTTTGCATTCTCAGCCCAAAGTGACTATTCTCCTACAACCTCAAACCATGCTTTGAACTTGTCAACAAGTGTCGCCAAATGCTCTTGAAATAGTTCAACTACCTAGCCACATACCTCCTTGATGTATTCAAACACCTCTGACTTCAATGAATCTGCATCAACATCAGCCAACAATACCCCCATTACACCTTGTCCATCCAAGGTAGCTTTCTCCAAGTCCACCAAAGGCGTCAATCAATTCATTAGGAAGTGGTTATCTGAAATGAGTTGAACAATCTTATCCTCCACGTCCTGAAACTGCTTCTCTATGGCCATCTTCAAACCATCCGCCCAGCTTCTAAAATCATACGATGCTGTAAGCAATTCGACATAGCGACTCTGACTCTCTACTTCTGCACAAACTAAGGCCTCCTGACAAGATTTTTCATCATTCATCAACTCCTCCACTATATCCTTCAACCTCTTAATCTCTCTTTCCTTCATGTCGTCCTTCTATTCATCCCCCTTCTATTTCTCCAAAGTCAGATTCATAGAATCTTGATTGCAAATGAACCGATTCAAATCTGACAAACTTCAAAGTGCATCTTGAACAATAAATATTCCAACTGCCTTCGAACTATAGTCCCATGAGAATGGATTTGGCTTAATGTCTTGTGTGATTGGAGTTTGCTCCCTACAGCTCAAATTGCATGGATAAAAAGTGATGGTTTTGTTCCGAGATTCCGATCTTGGTACCACTGGCTGTTGAGTAAACAATGGTATCTTTGCCACTTCTTTCTGATTAAGAGACATTCCCTCCTGATTCTTTAAGCCATGCCCCACTCCACTTTTTGACTTCTCAAAGGACATCGGCTCCAATATCAACTTCCTCTTCTTGAACTCAATGGCATTCCCCTGACTAGATATTCCCCCAATACTGGCTGGTGATACCAATGGCACTAATGGGACCTGCAACACATGAAAGAATAAGGCTGCAAAGTAAGGTGATACCTTTGCAAGAGAAGGGGATCTCCTCTTGTCCTTCAGCTCTGTCAACTGCATCCTATCAAAAATGAAGGTTGCCCAATCTATCTTCGAGCACTGAAGATTGAGTCTTTTCCCCTTCTCCACCTTGTCCTTCCCCATCTATCCATATACCTTCTACTTTTCCTGCTTATCAATTAACACCTTTCTTAACAGATTCACCTAAATTTTTAGCTAATCCTTCTTTAGCTTATTCATTATTTAATGATTTTTCATACCCATCTCTTCATCCTCTTTTACTTATTCCTCTTCCATCTCCTACCACTTCTATTTCTCAACCCCCTCAGTTGATTAGTGGGTATGAAGGATTTAATCAGTAGATTCCAAGAAGAAGAGGATAGAGCTCAACTGATTCTCTCATGTGACCACAGATTAATTGGCCATTCATTCCAGGGGACTGGACAAGTGTTAGTCAAGTGTACCAAAATTATCTCCATTTTTCCCAACAATATTCACAATCTCTCGATCCTTCAATGAGATTGATAGCCCATTTTTATTGGTACCCAGCATATATGCATAGGCATTTCCATAACGATCAAAAGGCCATTCCCAAGCTTTGTATGAATGTCAATGTGAACATTGATTCCCAACAATTGGATGTCTTATATTTTCATGCCCTTTGTTTACCTAGCAGATACCTTGTTTTGGTAGAACGGATGTGATGCCTTCAATTCTTTCAAAATCCTCCAAAATCTTTTGTAGATGAGTCTTTTTCCATGGATCGCTTTCGTAATCATCAAGCTTTCAAGAGGGATTATCTTCGTTGATACCCTTGAATGTATCTTCTATGCTTCTTAATGATATATTTTTTGGAGGTGCCATTTAGATGATTGTTTTGTGTTTGTGATGTATTAATTTGTATGTGATGAGTTCGTGTTGGTTGAATAATTTGTTCGAGAACTCTCTTTTCGACTATTGACACTGATGGTGATGGTGAATGGAAAGCCTATGATGCAAAGCTAAGAAACCTCTTATATCCTTTACGAATTTGTCATTACTTTCTATTGTTTATAAGATGTGTTAATGAATAACGATGTTTTCCTTTAGTAGTATTCTTTCTAAGATATAGGTGATAAGTTGGGGTCATGCTTAGGTGATTATTGAAGATACTAAAGAAAATCAAATTGAGCTCTTTCTTGAACTTACATTCTTCTTTTCCTTAGGTCACGAGGACACTTCTTTTCTAAGTGTGGGGATTATGTTGAGAGTGGAAAAAGACTAAAATTTTTATTGATTTTTGTTGTTTTTAAGGTCTGAATGGTTGATTTTGATGGATTTTGAGTGATGTTTGATTGTTTTTGGAAGTGTTTGAGAGTGTTTTGGATGATATTGATTATGTTTTGGAAGCTCATGATAATTCTTAGTAGAAATATGAGGCTTTGTGATGTACCGATAGATTCTATTGAGGTTCTGATTGGTTCTAATACCTTCTGTATAGCTTTTGTTTTGTTCTCATTTTCTTCTGTATGAAGCATGGATTGATGATTGATGAAGGTTGAGGTATTTTGAAAGCTTATTGAATAGTTTTTGATAGTTTGGAATGGTTTTAGTAGGAGTTATGAGGATCTATTGTTCTCTGATTACCTTTTGTAACCCTTTGTAGACCTTCTGTAGAGGCTCTGTCTCTGCTCTGTTCCTATTCTGTTCTATTCTGTAGATCTTCTGTAAGTGGTTTGTAGAATGTATGTGTGACTTTGGAAAAGTTTTATAACTTTTGGAAAGGATGAATCTAAGTTCAAAAGAGCTAAAACAAATGAAAGAAGCAGTGGCCGGCTGAAGATTGAAGAGAAGACTAGAGTAACAGTGACAGTAGTGAGCTATGAAGAGACACTGTAGTGGCTCTGGTGCCCTTCATACCTCTCATACCTCTTGGGAGGTGCATCCACGACCTGGGAAAGATTATTAAGTGCCATTTTTGAGTATTGTAGTCAAGAGATTATGTACTATATATATATATATAGAGAGAGAGAGAGAGAGAGAGAGTCAGAGATAGTCAATTTTATCAAAACAATGTATCTTTCTATGAGAGATTGAGAAGAAAACTATGAAGGCAATGAAGATGAATAGTATGTGATTGATTTCCATTCAAAAGTGGTGTATTTTTTTGTGTTCTTTGTTCTATTGATGGATTTTGTGAAGATGTTGAAGATTATGGTTGATTCTTTCAAATCCGTGGGAGATATCTACTATGATGCTATGTGAAGATTTGTTGTTTTCCTTGTTTTGGTCATCAAAATAATGAAATAAAAGCTTGTTAATGTTACAAGATAGATTTTCTTACAGTAGAATCTCCTTTTCCTTGGTGTCTCTCTTGGAGTTCCAGCTATTTTTGCGTATATGATTTTTGTGAGAGAGTCAAAAGAAGCTAATGATTCAAGGGCACTTGATGCCTCTAATGAACACACAATACCAACTAATGCTTCTAAATCTCATACTTTAAAAGAACCCCTCTCTTTAATTGATCAAGCCAGACATGATTTTGTTAAACAATATGAAGATTGTTTTAGTGATTCACTCTCAAGAGAGTTACCCCCTAAGTGCCCGGAATATCACACAATTGATATTATCCCACACAATTCACCACCTAACCAACCACCTTACCGAGTAAGTGCAAGTCAGCAAGAGGAGATCCTAAAACAAGTAAAGAAACTGTTGGAAAAGGGTTAGTTCAACCTAGCTCTTCTCCATACTACTCTCTAGTCTTACTTATTCAAAAGAAAGACGGTTCTTTCTCTATGTGCATAGACTACATATCTTTGAACAAGATCACAATCAAGAATCGTTTTCATATCCCAAGGATAGATGATATCTTGGATAAGTTGCAAGGGGCTAGTATCTTTAGTCATATTGATCTCAAGAGCTGCTATCACCGAATATGGATAGCACCTAAAGATGTTCATAAGATAGCTTTTCATACAACATTTGGACTATACGAGTTCTTAGTCATGCCATTTGGTTTGACTAATGCACCCGCCACATTCAATCGAATGATGGAGAGAATTTTCAGACCTCACTCAAAGTTCATAAGTGTCTTCTTTTATGACATTCTAATATTTTCACGGTTTGAAGAAGAGCATAGAAAACATCTATCTATTGTTTTTCAAGAGCTTTGCAAGCATAGACTACATGTCAATGCTAAGAAGAGTAAATTTTTCCTTTTGGAAATTCATTACTTGGGTCATATTGTTTCTCACAATTTGGTGAGAATGGATCTTGAGAAGATTCGAGCCATTGTTAAATAGCCTACAACTACTTATGTACATGAAGTTAGAAGTTTCTTGGGCCTATGTTCATACTACAGGAGGTTCATACGAGGTTTTGCGTATGTTGCATCTCCTCTACATGACCTTATTAAGAAGTGAATGCCTTTTCGTTGGGAATCAAAGCAACTACAATTCTTTGAAAGAATTAACTTTCTTGTGACTCAAGAACCAGTTCTCATAGTTTCGGATCTTCAAAAACCTTTTGAAATTCACTACGATGCTTCTAGGGATTGCATTGGAGATGTGCTTAACCAAGAGCATCATGTAGTAGCATTTGAGAGCCTACACCTCAAGGATCATGAGCTACATGCTCCAGTACATGAGAAAGAGCTTATGGCGGTGGTACATGCTCTTCAAGTATGGAAACCTATTTACTTGGTGTAGATTTTGTTATTAAAACAAATCACCAAATTCTAATATACTTCCTTACTCAGAAGAAGCTCTCAGAGAAATAGATGCATTGGGCAAATTTATTATATTTGTTTCACTTTCAAATCCTTCACACATTTGGAACTAAGAATGTGGTAGCAGATGCTCTATCACAACAACCTCAAGTGAATGCAAGCACAACTATTTACCATAATGAGTTCATGGATTTACCCAAAATGTATGCAATTAATTCTGACTTCTCAACCATATGGGATCAACTTAACTCAAGCTTAACTTAGGTCAGTCAATTACACCTTACTCAATTGGAGATGGTTATTTGTATCATCATCAAGCAATTTGTGTAGCATTACCATTGCAACACAAGGTAATTGATAAGCATATGCATCTCCATATGTTCGACATAGGGGTATTCTACCCACTACTCAAGCATTGGAAAGATATTTCTTTTGGCCCACTCTTAGAGCAAACATTGAAAGATATGTCTGCGAGTGCAAGAAATGCCAAAAAGTAAAGTATGATAGGCATAAACCACCTGGTCTACTAAAGCCATTACCTATTCCCAATGAGCCTTGGGAAGTAGAGCCATGGACTTTCTCATGGAGCTTCCTCGCACACAAGCAGGCAACAATACAATCTGGACTATAATTGATAGATTCAGTAAGCAAGCACACTTTATACCTGTGCAAAAGACAATCAAAGCCGATCATACGGCTAAGCTATTCATTGCTCATATTTTCAAGCATCATGGCATGCCTAAGTCCATTATAAGTGATCAAGATCCCTGCATGACCAACCTCTTTTGGCAAGCTCTCTTCGAGAACCTCGGGATTCGATTAAAATTTTCATCCTCTTATCATCCTCAAACGGATGGGCAAAGTGAAAGTGCTAATTCTACTGTTCTGGATCTTTTAAAATCCTATGTCTCTGATAATCAAAGAGAATGGGAAGAGTATTCGCCTTTAGTAGAGTTTGCATACAATAACATACTGGTAAGGCACCCTTTGAGATCATCTATGGCAAGTCCCATTTACCACCCATTTTTCTTACGAAGAATAATATCTTTGCAGCATATGAGTTTGTTAGAGACATTTATACAGCTTTCACTCAAGTAAAAGTTGTTATCCAAAGGACATAAGAGAAGCATAAACATGAAGATGATAAGCATCATCGTAAGTTAGATCCCAAGTTGGGACAATATGTTCTTCTTAAGTTTGAGAAGGCTCACTTGAAATAGCAGGAAGGTCAAAAGGGTAAAGTGGTTAAGCTTTCTAATCGCTATTATAGCCCCTTCAAGATCATAGATAAGATAAACGATGTGACTTTTTGTTTGGATCTACCAAGTCATTGGAACATTCATAATGCTTTCCATATAAGTTTGATGTGTCCCTATATTGGAGAACCTCCAATGGAACCAATCAAGGAAGATTTACCTGACATAGAAGAAATAGAAGAGTTACTTGTGCCTAAAAGAATTTTACACCATCAAGACAATACTCTAAGGTCAAGTGAGGTATTACGGAAGTATACGGTTAAGTTTAAGAATTATCCCCCATTGGACGCTCAGTTTATGACTAAAGAGAGAACCATAAGACTTTCCAGATCTTCTTAAGAACTATGTATCCCCTCTACAGTTGAGGTCAACTATTTAGAAGCCAGATGGATGTTACTAAATTGATTGCTTTATTACGCATTCTCTATTTAGTAAATTTATGTCAATAAATTAATGACTCACTTTTCTTTAAGTGTTGATGATGATATAGCATGGCCATGAGACCATTTAGAGACCAATATTCCTAGTGCATCACTTAATGGGGTAGTCAAAGCACTGTGATTGGGATATTTGGTATAGGTAGTACAAGTTATGAAAAGGAAAAAAAGTGTCTGCCAAGTGTAAGAGTATACACAAGAACCAAGGAGTTACACATAAATAAAGATGGATTGATTTCTAAGAAGAGGAAGTGCATTAGCATTGTGTATATGTATTTATGTGTGCATCCAAGGACGCTTGGAAACATTTACTTGTGTGTAATGAGCATTGCATTCATTTAGGATCATCCTCTCCCTTACAAGTCAAGGTTTAAGGTCTTTTCTCTCTTAATGAATCAAGGAGAGAAGTAATTATTTCACTAAGAAATATGAGAGAGGTAATTCTCTCACTATAAAAGACGAGAGACATGATCCTCTAGAAGTGAGAAGAGAAGTGATTTTCTCTTTCTAAGGTCTAAGATGACACAAGATTTTGTGTGGAAGTCAATCTTAAGGTTGAGGCCCAAGGAAATCTAATGAACTCTCCTTATCTATGGCTCAAGGTGGTTGGATGGACCATAAGTTAAGAATAGAGTTTAAAAGCTTCTTTTCTTAAAATAGACATGGTGGATCCATTTTTAAAATATCTGGCAATGGAAAACCAATCTCTAAAAATGGCCGCAAAGGTTATTAGAAATGGCGAGATCTAAAACTTTTGTGTTTGAAGTTTTTCCATCCGAGCAACGCACAGAGAGATATTCCAAAACTGGTGCTGCAGAGTAGGTCATGGAACAGCCACATCTTACATAAAGATCAACCTTTCTAATCTTGGCACTCAAGTCTCTCTCTAAGAAGAGAAGCTCCTGGAGCCTATAAAAGGGAGGCTCTCCTTAGGTGTGGAGGAGGGAAAGGAAGCATCATTTTGCATGCATGAAAGAGGAAGAGAGAAGGCGGTTTGAGTCTCACAAAGTGCTGTGGAAGCTCTGTTGAAATCGAGAACCAAGAAGAGAGCCCTACACATATTGTGTAGGAGAGAAGAAGAGAAATCAAGAAGATCAAAGGAGCCAACTTCCGAGTTGTGCAAGTGCTCGCCAATTGTATACCATGCAAGGATCTGTGTAAGTTCAAGCTCGCCAACCCTCAAGTTGTGTAAGTGCTGTGGAAGCTCTGCTGAAATCAAGCACCAAGAAGAAAGCCCTACACATATTGTGTAGGAGAGACTCAAGAAGAATCAAAAGGTGCCAACTTCCAAGTTGTGCAAGTGTTATCCGATTGTATACCGTGCAAGGAACTATGATCTTGTTCCCAAGATCTACAAGTTAAAAACCGGTTTATGTGTAATGGAGGAGCTTACTCCCTGTCAATAATATAACTCCATAAGGGGGGGATTGGCCCATCTTCCAATCCCTAGTGTGTTGTCAATACCTCTATCTCTCTCTCTTTCTCTCTACATATTTCTTTTCTCTCATCTATTCTCTGTCTGTGCTAGCATAATATTCACCATATATCTTTTAAGTATATAAGAAGGTCGAGCATATATCTCGGATCTTATAACAAAGTCCATAGTTAGGGTTCCTCTATCTGATTGGTTTTTCTCAAATTTCAACTCATACAGAAGATCATTTAAGGAACCCTCTGAGCTGGAGAAAGCTTAGAGGTAGAGCTTGAGTTGCCCTATGGTGATGGTGAGTACTGCATTGTGTATAGGAGGAGTAGGCCATGCAAACATTAGCAAGCATAGTTTTGGAAGTGAGCTCAATTTTTGTGAATGCTGAGGTATAGCTAGGGCAATGTCAATGTTTGAAGTGATAGAAAATTACCTAGGGCATCAAGGGAGAGATCTCTAGAAGAGAGCTTGAAGCGACATGCTCTGGTTTGAGAGATTCAGAAACTCAAAATCAAGTAGGTGATGTTTTGGCTATGGCTGCCACAAGGTCAAGTGGAGATGGAAGTTAGAAATGAAACCATGAGTTGGATTTCAGTTGACCTGAGGTTAAGAGGGACTGAGAGAGCAAAGAAGAGAGTTATGCCATGCTCAGTTGAGCTTTGATACCATGTGAAAATGTCAGATCTAGAGCATAATAGGAGCTATGGAGGTTGAAAGGTGCAGACTAAATTCATGTTGATATGGACAATGAGTAGACAATTGTTACACAAGTGAATTAGGTTCCAAGATGGAAGCTTGGACTCATAAAGACAATCTTGTGTATTAGATTGACAATGACAATGACACTAACTGAAAGAGGAAAGCACCATGATATTGTATTCATTATTGTGAAAGTGATAGTCAAGTACAATGCTTTATAGAAGTTGGGTTGTTCCACTCTCCTCATTGTGCATATGGGATTCAAGCTCTCTATTCCTAGAGCATACATCATTTTTCATTTCTCAACACACTAGACTCATAGGAAACTCAAAGTTCTCATGGATGCTAGAAGCCAAGAAGGCCTTCCAAACCTTGAAGACTACTCTCACCACCATTACCCCAATTCTAGTACATCCAGATCCTACCAAGCCATTTCTCTTGGAGACCGATGCATTAGACTATGCCTTAGTAGTAGCCATCTTGTTCTAGCATGCAGATGATGGTCATGTGCATCCAATGGCATTCCACTCATGGAAGTTCTCCCCCCCAAAGATAAAATATGAGATCCATGACAAAGAACTCCTTACCATTATAGATGCCTTTGATACTTAGCGTCCTCATCTAGAGGGTGCACATAAAGTTATTATCTATACAAAACATAAAGATCTAGATTACTTTATGACAACCCATATCCTCAATTGAAGACAATCTTGGTAGAGTAACTTCTTATCTAGGTTTGACTTTATCATCACCTATTGCCTTGAATGCCAACAATGCCAATCAGATGCTTTATCAAGAAGATCCTACCTCGCACACCTAAAAAGGAAGGAGAAGCTTTTGATCAACAATGAGCAATACTACTCAAGCTAGAGAACCTCTAGCTAGCAGCCATCTCCAATTTGTCACCAAGATGATCCTACCTTGATCCAGTTAATCCATGAAGCCTTGACACATGATGATTTGGCCAACAATGTCAAGAGAAAAAATCAAGAAGGAAAAGGAAATGAAGTTTGTGAGTTTTAGAAACTAATGGATTGTTATCCTATAAGGATCTACTTTACATCCCTCCAAGAAAGTTGAGACTCAAGGTACTCAACAACGCCATGTGACCCCAACAACAGGACACTTTGGAGTTAATAAGACCGTAGAGCTTATTTTAAGAGATTTTTGGTGGCCCTAGATGTGGAAAGAAGTTAAGGAATAAATAAAATCATCTGATACCTGGAATAGGGCCAAGGTACCTCGTCACAAACCACATGGCCTCCTGCAACCCTTGCCCATTCCAGTGCGACGATGCTCCTTTGTCCATGGATTTCATAACAGATCTTCCCAAATTAGACAAATATGGCTCTATTATTGTTGTGGTAGACATGTTCATAAAAATGGCACATTTTATCCCTACCACTAAGACCATCACATGCATAGCTATTGCTAGACTCTTCCTCAGATACGTTTTCAGATTACATGGACTCCTAGATGACATGATCAACAAGATCGGGGTTCCCAATTCATATCTAATTTTTGGAAGAGCCTTTGCCACCTTCTTTGGGTCCAAGTTAAGTTATCCACAACCAATCATCCATAGACTAATGGTCAAATAGAATAGGTAAATCAAGTCTTGGACCAATATCTCAACTGCACCATCAACTACCATTAGAATGATTGGTTTGAGCTCTTGCCCTTTGCAAAGTTTGCTTATAATAATGATATCCATGCATCTACCAAGAAAACTCCTTTCTTTGCAAACTATGGCCAGCATCCAAGGATGGATGTATATCTCTCCAAGCAAGTAAAGAACTGTGTGTCTGAGATAAAGCCTAACATCTAACAAATATACACCAAGAACTCAAGCAACAAACCCAAAAGACTCAGAATCAATACAAGCACTATGCGGACCAGCATTGTCTCCAACATCTAGTGTACAAAGCCATTAATAAAGTGTGGTTACTGAAGCATAACCTCTAGACAACAAGGCCCTCCACCAAGCTAGACCACCAAAGATTTGGGCCCTTCACTATCTAGCCCAGATCAATCTAGTTGCTTACTGATTCCAACTCCCAAGCACCATGAAGGTCCACCTAGTCTTCCACGTTTCCTTGCTCGAGCTATACCGTAGATCACAACTGAGGGGAGAGAGATCAAATCTCCCACTACCTGTCCAGATTGAAGATCATGAAGAATTTGAGGCCGAGCATGTCCTCGGGGAGTCCACCTTATAGAACATGTAAGGTACCACGTGAGTTCAAAAGAAAGGGTATTAAATTTAGTAAAATTTACAAGATTATATTTACAAAAGGGATTTTTAATTACAATTTTTAAAAAATCCATAAGTTTAGTAAAGTAAACAGGGTCATTTTAAGGACTTATAGCATGTAAAGAAAGGGTATTTCTTAATATCTTTTGAACGCATGTTATATAGATGATTTGTTATAGATGGACTCCTTAGGAGCATGTCTTAGACTCAAGGATCTCCACAGCTCCATTGGAATACCTTGTTCACTGAAAAGGATATGACATCAATGATTGCACTTGGGAACCTATAGAATATCTCTAAAGAGCACCTCTCAAAGTTAAAGAATTTTATAAGAGGAATCCAACAAAACCTTGGACCAAGCCACCAAGCCACTCCTTGTGGAACTTGTCACTAGAGGAGGGGGGATGTCATGGACATGCCATGATCAAGTATACGAACTAATTCTTACTCATACCATATGAATCCACATCCCATGCGAATGCACCCTTAATAGGACATCCTCAAGCCAACCATGAGAACCCATTCTTGCCATGTCATCATAGAGCCTGCTAAAAGATATGCCATGCCATCATCTACATCATCAATGATGTCATCATAGAATCTTCTAAAAGATATACCATGTTATCATTGCATCATTGATGATGTCATCATGGAACATTCTAGAAGATCCTTAGCTGCCCTCCAACACCTATAAAAGGAGGGGCTTGCCATAGGGCTCCTTAGTCTTGCTAATGCTAGTCTTGGGGGCTCAAGGAGTCGAGATCTTCAAGTAAGTAACTTTGAGTTCCAATTCTAGTTCTTGTCTAGTCATGGTATCTAGTCTTGTCTTATCTTTCATTTTACTCATATTGTCTTATCACCTTGTAATCTTGTAGTACGTGATCTTGTCTGGTACTATATTGTATCTTGTTCATCCCCGTTGAGGGAGATCTTGCAATTCTAGTATCTTGTATCCATACCTACGATCTCGAGTTTTGGGATCCTTCATATACTATCGAATCTTGTTGTCTATACCAACGGTTCCAAGTTGTGGGATTTTTTGTATCTTGTTAAGTTATCATTATACCTTATGCCCCTACGTGGGATTACCTTACAATCAGAATTCTTGTAACAAATCTTGCATCTAGTCTAGTCTCAAGAGCAGAGTTGTGGTCCCATCTCATAATAGGTACCACTCCTATAGGTGCCTCTTCTATAGGTATATTGGATATATAGGGATCTCTTGGTTATGCCCAGGAGTGTTCTATGAGATGGGAGAGAGCATATACTAGACGTATCCCACCATGCTATGGATACTCAGTGCAAGTTTTTAGCACAATACATTGGATCACTGGAAAAACATACAAAAAATTTAGCAAGGATTGTGTGATAGTGTCCTTGCGTGAGGGGTTTCCAATACCTTTTGCAACTAACCACTTCTCCACAAAATGGATGATGGTGCAAATGTATGCTGATATATTTCACAAACAATCACATGCATGGAAGGCAGTAAAAAGTGGCATAGGGAAGCCCAAGTGGCTAGATTAGGAGGACTAGAAGAAGCTTAGAGAGGAGATAGCTTCCTTTCCATAGAGGTGGTAGTAGTAATGGGAGGTGGTGAGGCCACAACTAGAGTCGAGAGTAATGCACCACCTTGGCAGTGGTGGCCACATGACTTATTTAGAGGATTCTGTAAGTTCTTAATTTGTTATGTTTAATTTCCTTTTTTTTGTGTCGTTTATAGTGATAACGTGAGTTTAACAATACTAATTTATCTTTTTTGCTAGAGAACTCCATTACAAATCACAATCCTATAGGCCTGGAGACATGATATGTACATAGTTTGACTGCACTTATCGACAAGCTCTATACATGGGGTGGTTTGGTATATCATGTCTCTTTTGAAAGCATACCAAATTTTTAGTTCTTATGATCCATTATCTAATTTGGATTGATATTTGGTTATGTTGCAAAGCTCTTTCGAATTATCCATTAACATTAGAATGAACCATTGGATGGTGACCAACTATAGCCTAAGATTGGATTCATGGAGCATCCTTCTCTTTTTTGGCATTGTGCTCTATACATACTTTTTTTGATTGATTGTATATAGCTTTTTTCATAAACACATTTTTCCTTCATTGTATGTGGTTGGAATTGAGCGATTTGTATAATACATACAGACCTTTTCCTATCATTGTTCTATCCTATTGCTTACTATAGTACTATGTTAGTCATATTATCATTGTGCTTTTTTGGTTATTCAATCGATGGATTACTTATTTTCGATGAATCATAATGTACAAGCTTTGAAACTTAGTTGTATGGTTGATTGTAAATAAAATATAGAAGAATATTAAACCCATATGGTTAGAAGGGCTGCATGTATGTACCCTACCACCCCCACTATTAGAAGGGTTGTAGGGCTACATGCATGTACCCACCCCTACTACCCCCACTATTAGCATCAATATTTTAATAAAAAACCATTGATATTAGTGGAGCTATTGGTGCTAGTATAACATCACCTATACCGACACTAATCATGATGGCTTTATGGTGACACTAATAGACAACATGGGAAATCTTTCTAAAGACTAATTATATCGCTACAAGCATTGGTATTGGATCTATATGTTACAATATAACAACATTAAGGTGAAACTACTATTGTGGAAAGGATTAGCTTGAGGCTTAATAGAGAGAGGATGGTTGTGCTTAAGAACATCGTCTTCATATACTATGTTTGTTGTTGGTACAAAATTTCAATTTTCCAAGTCAAGTTGGAAAAGGAGTTGGATCATTTTAAGACCAAAATGGGATTGATTCTAAGCACTATTTAGAGTCTTCTTATGGAGGGTGGCTATTAGATGGGATCAAATGATTGCCAAAATGGAGGAGAGGTGTGCCTAAAAACATTAATGGATAAAGCAAAGAGGAAAATATTGTCATTGTTTAGAGGTGAGGTTGGAAACAACCATGGAATCTTATTGTTAAGTATTATATTATGTAAGGACAATGTTTATCAAAGGTCAAAGCTAAAATACATTGGTCTAACATGTTCTTATGCATCAAGATTAGATTAGCTATCCATGTTTCACACAACTAAATGTTTGATCAATTACTAGAGAAGTATAATTGGCGAGGCTATTTGAAGTGGAGATATCAAGACTGACCCCTCTCTATTTTAAAGTCAATTTAGAAGCCTACAAAAGTTATGAGGTGGGTTGTCTTTTGATTCTTGAAGAGCCATTGACTACATCCAAAATGGCTAGCAAAGGCATTTCGAATGCATGGACCTTTAGGATGTAGAAATATAAATGAAAGGCTTGGGAGGCAATTAGGGAGGAGTTCCATCTTACCTCTAAGGAGATTGATTGGCTACAAGAGGTAAATTCTAAGAAGGGAACCCTTTCTTATATTGGTCCTATTACAAGAAGATTAAGTTGGCTAAGTTAACGTAAGCTTAAGAAGTTCAAGATAAATGCTTTCCCAATGATTCCTTGAGAGTGTGTATGAGGTGTGTAAGAGGGTATAGGTTGCTATGTTGTCAAACAAATTGAATGTCCTACTAAGGAATCTCCTTCAAGGATGTTATTTCAAAAGCTACCTATTAAGAAGATTGGGAGATTCACAAACATCAATTCCTCATGCATTTCTGTAAAAAAGAAACACGTTTTCCACCACTTTTGTGAGAGTGCCTTTGTTGGGAAAATATGGTGGAGATTGAGAGATGTTTATTTTTGGTTTCCATAGCACCATAAAAGCAAGTAAAACTTTGCTCGATGAAGCTTGTATATTGTAAGCTAATTATAAGAGTGGTCATTGTTAAGAAAGTATGGGTGGTCACTAACTCAAATAGTGTAAGGTGGTGCAAGTTTGAGGAAATGAATATTGATAGTGCGTTTAAGGTGTTCCTTATGTGAAGGCGACATTTTTCAAGGTAGCGAAGTAACATAAGTTGGGTCTTAGAGAGAGTGTTACTCCCTTTTATCAAAGTAAGTTTTGAGCTACCTTTGGGATGTTGTAAATTATTTTTTACTCTTATATCAATAAGCCAACTATGACACGCATCACAATCAAGCGGCCTTGGTTCTCACACATAAACCTATGTTTTAGAGACTAGTACTTGATCTCCAAAGAATAAAGAGTAGCACTTGATCTCCAACGAGTAGTGACTGACATTCCACTGATGTTGTGACTCGTCAAGTACTAGAATTCACCTTTACAACTAAGGCACAAATGGTAGTAACCTAAAGTTCCATTCAAACAAGAACATAAGGTTTAGTAGATTCTTGCAAAAAGTAGCCAACGTAAAGTTGAGGGTAAAGACGAGGAGGTTCTCTTTAACTCGGCACAACACACAAGAAAGTGAAGGTTTTCCAATTGATATAGGTAGAACTCAAGATAAGAAGTTTTCCTGTTCGCCGCCCTCGGAAAGAACCTTTAATCGTCGCCTTGTTTCGCTTGATGTGCAGCCAAAAGATGAGAAGTTCTGGGCTTGCAGCACCATTACAGTGCGGTGTCAATACCTACTGATATTATCATGTACACACCGCAAAAGATAAGAAGTTGATTTTCACCCTCTTAAGCATCCACCATCATTAAACACTTCCAAAATGTCCGTCCATCGCCACCATGCCATTAAAGCGTGTCTCAGTACAGCAATCCCTTTCTCATGCATGCCCCACACACGAGAGCAGCATTGCGGTATGGCTCCATTATACTGCTGCTTTTCCCACCTCAAAATCACAACCATCGCCTTTCTGTTTCTCACAGTAGTGCCACAGCTCGCCATATTGCTTATAAGTATCCGCGGTGCTTCAGTAGCAAACGTCGTGTCCCCCGTCCTCACAAATCACACCACAGAGATCCACACAATCGTCCCCAGAATGATGGAGCTCATGAAGCTCCGGCCAGCTGCAGCCACTTCCCAAGACTTCACCTTATTCATCCCAGCAGACGCCTCTGTGGTCCTGGGCCTCCCTCGCACTATGGAGCTCGCAGAATACCACGTAGCCACCCAACGTTTGTCCTATCAAAACCTCACATGCTTGCCTCTCGGACACAAGATCCCTACCCTCCTTCCCAGCCACAGTATCGTGGTTACCAGCACACGCGGAGAGACTGATCGCCAGCAAAGACTCAGCATCGACTACGTCGAGATTGTGGCACCAGACCTCTACCATGATCAATTTGTGGTGATTCATGGTCTCAACGGTGTCCTCAATCCTTTCATGTTTGGAGGTTTCACCCCTTGAAATACCTCTTACATCCTCAGCCAATCCGCTTCCTGAGAGTACTCTTGACATGATGAGAACCTGTTCAAAGCAGCACCATCCCCTGTTGTCTACAGATTCTGTAATCTTTTGTGCTAAGATGCGCAAGTGCAGAATGCCCTTTTTCCCAGTATGCTTAACATACGAGTTCCCATTAAAATATCAAGTAAAAGATACATTACGCATTAGACCTGTAACACACCAGTCTGATCTCAAAGTCTGATGACTGGCTTTGAACACTAAAGCTTATCTACTAAAAATACAAGTGGACTATAAAGTGTTGCTCAAAGTCTCTAAAAGCACTAAATAGCACAGTATTCATAGCTGCGTGTATGTAAATCCACTGTAGATGTAAATTTAGCTGCAGTCTTGAATCATTTTCATATTCGTTCTAAAATCTAAACGAGTTGAGCCGTCTAGACATCCCAATTACAGAACACCTTCTATTAAGTAAGTTTAGAAGAAATCACGTTAAAGATGTAAGTTGCACCAATATAGTACTGGCAGTCATTATTCGGATGCACGGTAGTTTTAAGCCGGGGTACTATTGACAGTCATCTTTCGACTTGTTATGCCATGGAAGTGGATAGTGCATCTCAGCATCACCGTTAGCTATACTATAGACAGATTCGTTTTAAACAAGACAAACTCTGAAATGGAGTGCGCAATGAGATACTGATCAGTCTTACAAGGCTGGTGAAAAAAATTAGTCACTTTTCAAAGACTTACATCACACAGTTGTCTGCACCATAAAGAAAAACTACTCACAAATTACATCACATGCGTTAGCAGGGGATAGAACTCTAACAGAAAACCCACGAAGACAAAAATGGCTGTAATTATCTATAAAACGTAGCACAACACAACTTGCAGATCATTTGATCTTGATCCACTCACACTTGAACAACCTACTTTACAAGTTCTGTTAAGGACAGGTCGAGGAATGTGAGCGAGAAGGCACTCTCCATTGCGATATAGTCTGCCATGAAGGCGCACAGGGCATTTTCTTATTACCACCATCAGCTGTCCGGATCCACAGTTTTCACTTGACCAAACTACGTCTTTACAAGTTCTGCTAAGGACTCTGAGGAATGTGGGCGAGATGGCACTCTCCATTGTGATATAGTCTGCCATGAAGGCACTCGGGGCATCTTCTTATTATCACCATCAGCTGTACCATGGACAAGGTAAAGGAGTTCAAAGAATACAACAACGAACTATAATAAAAATAGAATGAAAGCTGTGCTATGCAACACACGGAGGTCATGCAACACATCAATGAGGTGATCTTACTGATAAGTCTTAAAACAGTGTCTTTGTCTGGCAAGGCTGGAATGGCTCCTCTTTCGGTGGTTGTCAAAGCCCCACAGGCATTTGCAAATCTAAGAGCTTCTTTCAAGCGAGTTTCATCCTGAAAAATTTTCCGTTCAGAACACTAGAAATGATGCCTGGCTCAACGGCTTGTGCATTTGAGATTGTACCCTTGTCACAGTCATGCCACTTTCATACCTTGTATAATGACTTGTCATTGACAAGTTGACTCAGAATACCACCAACAAAAGCATCACCAGCACCTGTTGTGTCAACTGCACTCACTTTAAAGCCAGGAACTCTTCCATGGAAATCCTGGATTTAAGAAAATGTCAATCACCTGTGTGTTGACAAAGAATCCATGCTTTTGCATAGGATATAATGATGCAAACTGACAAAGATAGGTATTTGTGGTGATTCAAACCCTTGCTTTTGATGATTCAAACATTAATTCTTAGGCTATCTGATTCAAACCTTAATTTCTGATGGGATTTTGCATTAAAAACCATGGTATAAACTGACAAATATGGGATTTGGTGGTGATTCAAACCTTGGTTTTTGTTGAAGACACGGTATAAACTGACAAAGATCATAGGTTTTGGTGGTGATTCAAAGACTGGTTTTTATTGATCCAAACCCTAACTTTTTGGCTTTCTGAGTTAAACCTTAAGTACTAATGGTGATTCAGACATCAATTCTTAAGCAGCCTGACTCAATCCTAATCCTCAACCAACCTAAACAAAAAATAACCTTAATACTTTTGTATCTATACTATTAGTTAAGGAGAGGTGGCAGGCAGCCCCCCACCTCCCCCACAAGAAAAAAAAGAGAACTTGGGGGCGGGTGCCACGCATCCAGCACGCGCCCCTGCCTGCAAAAATCGCGCCCGCCACCGGGGCGAGTCTAGGCACGGAGCACCTAGTAGGATATGATAGTACAAATCTCAGAAAGAAGTAAATTTTTTGTTAGTTTCTGGTAATTCAACCCTTGATTTATAAGCCACCTAAAAGAAACGACGTTAGTTCTTAAATGAGCTAAACAAAAAGGAAAAAAAGGGTAAACTCTATATAACCACTGATTTTCAAGCAACCTAAATAGAAAGAGAAGATCGTAACTGATTTTTAAGCAACCTAAATAGAAAGAGACCATCGTAATTGAAACTTTCATTTTTAAGCAACCTAAAATTTTAAAAAATATTAATGCTGTTCTATTAATGTAAACATAAAAACAGTACAAATGTGAATCAATCACATGTAAAGAAATGTTGGTCCGCTTAAACAATTGAGCAATCAAAACAAAACAAATACGAGACAATAATAAGGAAGCAAAGGTGTGGCGTGTCATGGTGAACAAACACCTGTGCCATCTTGAATCCAGAAACCAGCAACATTTTGTGATCTAAACCACAATTATTAAACGAACAAAGATGTGCACTCATAGAAGTTAGAACGCCTATGATGAGCATCTTACATATAAGAGCATTTCAACCATTTGCTACGTCCAAACACTCACATATGACAGTAACAAGGCAGAAATACATGTCAACATGCAGCATAGTACCTTCCCCTCAATAGTAATATTTGGCACATTGGAAATAAATTTCAACGTGTCCAGGCTTGATATGTAACAGGTCCTAGTTACCTTTGTATAGTATCTGCAGCCTTCCTGCCCTCCTGTTACAAGTAGCAACTTGAGACTTGAGTGCCAAAGCCGCAACACCACATCATCGCTACTTTGATCTCCACAAGTAAGAAAAGCGACTTCTTCCTCGCTCACCTAAAACCGGAGGGACAAAGGAAAAAGAAGCAACTCCTCTCAAATCTGAAACCTAGTGAAATGAAGTTCAACGTTAGCCTCTGCGAAGTTTAAAATGGCTACAACACCTTTATTACATCGGCTTCCTCCCAGATACTCAGGATTCCCTGCCTTGCTGCATCAATCGAGGGCCACAAAGGTATTCTTAGATTAGGATCATAAGAAAGTAGTGCACCGGCCTTCCTTGCAGCTTGCATGGCAGCGATATGTGTAGATCTACAAGGTTCCGATATCAAGCTTATGGATCCATAATGAAATACGGATGCCTGTGAAAATTTTAAGTTGCTCCAGTTGTCAGGTTGTCAGAATAGTTAGAAAGCTTAGCGAACACTCTAAACATTAGGTCAGAACTGAAACCCTAGATATATAGTCGGATTCAACATAAAAGCACATTTCTACTGAATCTCAATCTGCCAAGTCTTGATGACCTCAGCAAAAAAAGGAACTCACCCTTGATATCAGGTCAAAATTCAATTCAGCCTCTTGCAGTAGCATATCCGCACTTGGATTTCTGTAAAACATAAATTCTCGTTCTCCATCCTCTCGCAAAGTCACAAATGCAAGAGCAGTTCGAGCATGGCTGTCAAATACAACCCCAGTAGAGTCTACACCATGATGACTTAAAATGCCCTTCAGCATGTATCCAAACTCATCATCACCAACCTGATGCCAAAAGGCCCAGATTAGTTCTCATGCATGCTGCAACAATGAGCTGATGGCAGTTCTAGAAGTGTCAAAAGATTCAGATTATCTTGTATATTTCTGAATAAGGATGCTGCCAACAAGCAAAACAGTAGACATCCTTGAAATCAATAGGTCAATGTGATGGCTCAGATACCTTTCCTATAAAAGCAGAATGCCCCCCAAGTCTCGCAATGCCTACTGCAACATTTGCAGGTGCTCCACCTGGTGCCTTTTTGAATGATGGAGCGTCAGCCAATGAGTAACCTCCAAGTGTAGGAACAAAATCTATCAGCATCTCACCGAAGCACACAATCAGGCCTGTTCTAATTGGCACATCCCCATTGCTCTCAAGACCTGAAATTTAATACAAAATCACACTATGTCAACACAAGTCCTGTTCTTGGCACATCTCCATTGCTCTCAAGACCTGAAATTTAATACAAAATCACAATATGTCAACATGAAGTCCCCTCACAGCATCGTTACCTTCTATTCTGCTCTTGCAGCATACATAACAAGACAAAACCTTCAACCTCACATCATGCCGCATACATAGCAAGATGCAGATCTTCAACCTCACAGCTCGCATAGCATGAATTACAAGCTCTTCTATGTTTAATAGTACTTACCAAGTTGCCTACGCAGTTCTTATAGCACGTTTTAACTGTCTAATATTCTGCTTTGCAGCATGCATAAAAAAGTTGCAAAGGTTTCAGCCTCACAGCAAGCATGATATGACAATATCACAAGCCCACAGACATAAGTGTTAAAAGAAGCTAGATTGAAGATCTCATGAAAAGAGGAAAATGGAAGTACGAAGGAAGAAAAGCCATCCATTCACATGCATAAAATTGTGCGCACGTAAACAGCACTGATGTGTAATTACGGATTAATCTGAAAATAGCAAGATATGATTAACACCCTGCCGATAACTCATTGGACCATCTCATGTTTGTAAATCGTGTCAAACAGATCTAAGCTTTACATGATTTAAATAGTATCCCATCATTGTTAAACAGGTTTGAAAAATCTTTAAGGACATGAATAACAATGCAAAGTTTGTTGAACCAGCTGAAAAGGCCACAAGCACCATCAAAATAACATTTCAGTACAGCAACTCAATGGTCAAAAGTACCAGGCGTTATTGAAAAAGGGACCATTGTTTTAAACATGTCTCGTAAACTTTATTGAAGAATTGCCAACATAATGTTTATTAGCGAACCTGAACTGAAAGCATGTACAATTTTGCATTATTTCTTGAAGCATCTTGAAAGGCCACAAATTATCCCACACTCACAATGGTAGAGAAATACCTGCTTCAGAGATTTTATGGGGACTCTGGGACTTGACACTCAATTTCTGGAAGGCCAAATCAATCACAGTCCCTGTTTGAGACATCAGGAAACAAAAGACTTGGGTATTTAAATGCTTGTAGCATATGTAAAGCAATATGTCTAACTTATATATGCAGTATTTGTCTGCAAACCATTTGAGGGGTTAACCTGTACATGATTTCATGAAAAGATGAATTGAGAATTCCTAAAGAGTAATTCTCAAGTATTGCAGAAGTACAAGGGAATTGATTCGAAAAAGTTCAGAAATATCATTCTCGCGAGCAAATTTTTTATTAAGCTACAAACCAGGCATCTCTAAAGTCCCGAACTATAAACAGCGCAACTCAGTAATTGTGCAAAGCAATTTCTTGAAATAGAGTAAATTTCTAAAAATGTACGTCCAAATTGCTTGGTATGCCAGTTTGAGATGAGCCCAATGGGATTTGTGTATGTTTCTCGGCAGTATTTTTACTTAACAATACTGGCAAGGCAGCGAGAAACAGTATTTCTCCTGAACATTGCTTGCAAGGCATCTCTTTAGGAGCAATTTCTGAAGTCCTTTTTACCTTGAATCTACACATGTTTCGAGCTTAAAACTGGCCTGTTTGTCAAAAGCTCAATAACTAGGAAAATCCATGGCAGTAAGAGGGAGGGAGAACTACTTAAGTAGGTGTGCCGGACAAAACAAAATGGTTTTTCGAGGTTTTTGTCTCCTAATCTCACAAACCATTTCTAAAGGTTTGTAAGACAACGAAAGCGGAATCATTTCTTCAAGATGGAGCTCAAAAACCTTGATTGTTATTTAGAAATCTGGCTTGCGTTTCAGAGACCTGGTTTGTCGGTGAAGTTGCATGATAAAGGAAAAAAATGATCTTATTGAGCCTTATGATCTGGTTTGTGATTGACAAACCCTTGATTTTGAGATTCAGAAAGCTGGTTTGTAATCCTTAGACAAAAAAAGGCTCTTGAACTCAAATATGGTTAGTGATTCAGAAACCGGGAATCGTTTCTTGAGGCTTGTACTTTCTGACCTCAAAACCTAGTTCGTAATTCTTGGACAAAAAATACAGAATAATGCCTTGTTTGTCTTATTTCTTGACCTGACACGTTGTTTGTAAATCAGAAACCTAGTTTCTAATTCTCTGTGGCATTTCTTTCTGAAGCCTTCATTTCACAAACCCGTTGTGTGTTTCATCGAGTCGACAAAGTGTGTTCATGCTAACTAGACTTACTTCGAGCTTGACATGAATTTCTAGCTATAAAGATCGTTTTATTCTCAGGGTTTGTTCGCAAGAATTCGATTAATCCCATAACAATCTAAATGATCGACTTTCTAAACTATCGGCTTTGAATGTGCCTAATAATAAAAGCAAGGTAATGAACGGGAGATGTAAAAGGAACGTGTTGAAATACGGACATTCGAACATATCCATGATCAAAGCAATGCAGTAATGAAGGGGAGATGTAAGAACGTGCTGCTATACAGGCCTTTGGAAATATCGACAGACATCTCTAGTTTTTTCAGAAGTGGATTATTACACACGTCTTAAGGTATCCATGTTAGGAGAAAAGAACTTTGAAAAAGGAAACTTGCTGAACTGCACAGGAAAGAGAACGAGAGATCACGACCTCGAGTAGCCATGGCAAAAGAACGGATAATAAGCTTCCACGATCAGAGATTCTGGCTCGTGCCACGTTCAGCTGCCGCGAGCGGGTGTCGTCCTGTGCGGTCCTTTTAAGAGAGCGCTGCGATCTTCTTCATGCGTGACCAGCGCACCATTAATAAATGGAAGCAGGAAACGCAGGTTGTCTGCCGAAAGGCAGGGACTGCGGCTTTCTTTTAGTACTAAAACTTCCACGAATTCTTCGTCTTCGTCGTCTACCCAGTCGTCCTCTCTTTCTTTGTCGTTGTTGCATTTGCATGCCGACATCGCATACAGAAGAAACGGGACCTCGAAGCGGGCCTCAACTTGAGATCCGCCATCGTTGCATGCATGGACCCTTTTTCATCTTTCTTTACTCCACCTTTAGAGCGCCAAAAGATAATACATATTTGGAATATCAAAATTTGAAAACTATGACGTCACTTTTCCCATCCCTGTCCTTGTCGATGACAAAGGTTCACCCCCCCCTTTTTTTAAATAATGCGAGAAGCTATATCGACATGAAAATAATTCCATGCCCTTCTCAACTAAGGGCACCCACGAACTCCAAAACCCGAAATAACTTGGACTACACTCAGACCACCTTCATGCAAGCCAAAGCTGCTTTGAAAGTGTGCTCTCCTTTTTGGACATCCTTTCATTCCTTTCTCTCCATATACAAGCAATTGTCACTTCTCTACGAAGATCCCGGAGCTTGAGGGACTCCTAAATTAAGCTTGCTACATCTCCAAACAAGATGACCTTGTGTGTTATATTCGAATCAAAACCAATTGCATGCATCAATTTCTTTAGTTTGTTCTAGATTTGTTTAGTTTATCTCCACTCTTAGAAAAGATAGTATGTACTCTTAGATTCTCTTTTGCATAAAATACAAATAGGAGACTTGTTGAAGATCCTAGCAAGCCCCTACTTTATGGGAAGCTTGTTGGCTAGAACTTTCCAGATTACTTTAATTGAAGGGGTAGCTATCCAAACTTTTCTAACCCTCTTCTTCCAAGTCTTGAGCTTGGTCTTTGGAAATTATCCTTCCATGTCATGGAGAGCTTAATGATAAATTGCTGATCCTTTGGAGTAAAGTCTTTCTCTTTCTTGCATCTAGTTAGAGGACTTCCCTAACTAAGATTTGAGTGCCTTGATAAATTGTGTACTATCTTTGATTATCAATGTTGGCCAATAATCTCTTTTTTTTTAGATTGTCCTTTTTCTAGCCGAGTGCATTCCTAATTGTCCAGCTAGAACTTTGTTCTTAGCTCATCAAGAAGCCAAAAGTTCGTCCTAAATGCCATGCTACTTGCTAATTCCTTTCCCCATGAGCTTGTTGCACAGTCTAGGATTCTCTTTTTAGGGAGAGAAAGGGGGATCAAAGGCTTTTTGGCCAAGAAATTCAAGGACTCGGGAAAACCCCTACTTTCTTCAATGCTTGTCCATGTTGCCTCTGATATAATATTATCCCATGAGTTTGTTATAGCTTGAGCAATCTTTGATTACAATATCCCAATGTAAATACTTGACAAGAGATGGTGTTAACCCTCGAACGAACAAGGTGGAAAATCCAAAAAATCTAAAGCAGAAGACAAGACCAAGGCAAAAGTGAAATGGAAGATGAAGGCATGCCAAGAAAAATAGGGAAACACAAGAAGTACAAAAAAGTCCTAAATCAAGGAGAGAGGTGTACAAGAAAAATCGCAAGTCAATAATTGTGTAAAAAAAACACAAGGTGCACCATGATTTATTTTGTAAAAGACCGTTGGGCTCTCACTCATGCAAATTGTAAAGGTAGATGGGCGATATGAAGGACGCTAGGAAGATAGAAGGACAATGGGTAAAAGGGCCTAGGCCATGATCTTGGCCATGTAAAAAGGGGATGGCCACCCAAGAGGGATTTAGGGTTTTGTATATAAAGTTTAAAAGTGGATGAAGAGCTCATTCTTGTGTATGGCCAAAAGAAGCTCTCTTCTTCTTCTTCTTCTTCTTCTTCTTGCTTGCTTGCTTGAGCTTGAGCTTGAGAGGGAGTGTGAGAGTGTGAGGGTGAGGGACTGTGGTGGAGAAGCTCTCCATCTTCTCCTCTCTTCTTCTCTTCTCTTCTCTTCTCTGGCTCGTGGAAATGGAGCATGGAGCATGGAGCATGGAGCTTGAGAATCAAGCTCGCTTGAAGCTTGCACTTGGATCGTGGAGCTACTGGAGTGCTCGGGAGAGGAGGCAACTTGATTGGGCGTAAAGATAAGCTCACTACACTTGTAGAGAGAGATAGCACATCGTCTATGTGAGAGGTAGTTATTAGTGCTCGGCTTGAAACACTTGAAGGAGTAAGCAATCCATGGGTCTTGGCGGTTGAGCTTGAGCTTGTACCTCTACAATTTGGTTCCATTACTGGGACCAACAGTTTCAAGCCTTGAGTGCTTGCACGCTCTGAATCGAGCATTGAAGTAGGGTTTTCTTGTGCTTGAGGTAGATAGGTAGAAAGTAAGGGAGTTTGAAGAGGTATTTGTTCTCCTTAGCAAGTAAGTTTTTGGTTTTTTGGATTTGAAGAAGTAGGTTGGAGTAGAGTATGTATTTGCTTTGTGATTCGGATGCATTAGGGTAGGAAAAAATGAAAAAAAGAGAGAGGAAAATAAGCATTAGGGTTTTTGCTATCATAACAAGATAAGAGGGTTTGATTTGTTTGCCAATTTGCATTTTGGAGTTATTTGCTATTCTATGCATATAAACTCTTCCCCTCTATCCATAGGTTTGATCTGGAGGTGCGTGCGATATACTATGACCTAAATCGTGTGATTCGAGTGATTTATTGTTGCGTTGGTCAAAATTGCACCACATTCCACCTATTCGAGTGACGGTGATTTTGGGCCGAGTCCCAGAATCGGCCCTCAGCCCTCTTGTGTTTAGCCATTCAACCCACCACCATTTGAACACTTAGGACTTGGCCCGTCGAATCAACCATTCGAACCATCTTACTCAAACACGTGAAAATTCGGCCCTCGGCCCTACCGACACGGCCTAGCCCCACTCGGACAAGCTGACATTCAACCTAGCTGAATTCACCATTCGGACCAACTTTGCATTCATCCCACTTAACTTGGCTCACTACCGTTCGGCCATTCAGCCCTCGGACAACCACATTCCAATTGTTCAAATTTGCCATTCGAACTAGTTGCATTCGGCCCTCGGCCATTTGAAGAGGTTGAATCAAACATTCGGCCCAGTTTAATTCGGCCCTCGGACATTCGGCCCTTGCAATTTTCAGACCTGTTGGACAAAAATTGGGTTTTAGAAATTTTAACATCTAACCCCTAAAATCCACCCCAAAGACCATATAGAGCCGAAAGCACATCATAGATTTGTCATTGGGCTAAAATCTAGAGCAAGTAGTTCAAAACTTGGCTACGAATGGTCCTTTAAATCACGCATGGTATTTAGCATAACGACTCTGCAAGCCGAGGGAATTGCCCTCCCTGGACCCCCGCAGAGGCTGCCCCCTTCACACTTCCCCCAAGTAGGCTAGAGAGAAAATGTGTGCCGTGAGTGACAAGACCTCCAAATTAGATCCCAGTGTAGTACTGGATTTACACAAGCATAGATTCTCTTGCAAAACATCAACCGAAAGCCCATACCCAAACAAAGATAAAAAGAGACCCTAGAACCTTAAAGGGCCAATCTAGCCAATAAGGGCAAAAGGACCACACCACAAAAACATGTATATGTTACATTTGGACTACATCTAATCAAAGCGGAATGCAACAACATCAAGCTAAAATTGTGAGGATGACTAGACATGACAGTCATGATGATAGATGCACCTTGAACGGCACTGCACAGATGACCCAAGATATCGGTGGAGAATCTACATCTAGTTTTGCAGTTGGGGACTCAAAGAAGGCATGTATCAGAAGGTTGGAATTAATAATCCAAGACCCGAAAGATGAAGACATAGTACCGACTGCTTATCTTAGGGTCAAACTCACCGCAAAAAGAGAGCATAGTGTCGATGCTCTCATCGATGAAGGAGCATATTTTAATATATTGACCTATGAAGCACGAACCCTACTAGGCCAACCAAAGCTCACACCGACTAATGCAACTCTTAGTCCTTACGGTGTAGCACGAGGTTCATGAAAGTTGCTCACTGGGACGCTTTTCGAGAAGGGAATAATTGGATTTCAATGTTAACAACATAACATGAGAACTAAATCACAGAATTGATAAATTGATACACTCAAAGGATTTCTTTTTCACAAAATATTTAAAGTTTGGATTCACAAAACAAAGTAAAAGCTATGAATAAGTAGCATCGACAACTTTTAGCTCATCATCCAAGTTTATATTGATTTGGAAAAAGCTGTATTGCTCTTCACCATGACAAGGTCACCTTCAGAGAATTTATTTGTCTTGCAAGTCCAGTAAATCCCATAGGAAGAAAGGGGATCTCAAATGTGAGTTGTAGATGATCTCACTGGCAATAAGAAGCATATATTAGGAGTAAACGGATTTTGGTTTACCAAAATATGTTGGTCACTTCAATTGTCAGTCGTAAGCATTGCCTTGGATGAGTCACCATGGGAAGCCATGTCACAGCAGTCAGCGACTTAGTCGTCTACTCTTCCATCTTCTAGATCTGCACATGGAAAGGCATGCCTTGGGTCCGCAATGATCAGGTCACGAGAGCTCCATGTTCATGGCCAATGAGCATGTTACTAGTAGATCTAACCACGAGGTTTATCATGGCAACAACCTTGACTCTGGAAATACGATGAAGCCTCGTGTTTCGATATTGCTCTCTTCTCTCTTGCAGATCAAGAGGTGAAGATTAGGACGAGTATCCTCGCACAAAGGGGAGCCAAAACAAGTAGGATACCATGGTGGGAGAGATGGCACAAACACAGGTGTTGTGGCCAAAGGACTGCACGTTGTGATGGAGAGGATGGCCACACGACGAGTCTAGGGCCACATGAGTGATGGCCACACTACTCTAGTTCCGTAAGATATGATGGTGACAGAGCGTAGGGGCAATCGATTCTTCTCCTACGACTTCATCTTCTATGCTTGTATCAATCGGTGCCACCTTTGTCACCTTCTACTGCTTCCTTTTCGTCCTCTGTCTCTCGTGTTTTCTGATGGTCCTCTTCATTGTTGGAAGAGAGGGAGAGAGACAGAGTGGAGCGGAAGATGAGCCTCAGCTCATTGTTGTTCTTCTTCCATTATTCTTCCATCATACTAATTGAAAGAGACTTACACACATATGTATACCTAACCAAGACTAACTGTGGTTAAGTCACTGACTACATTGACTTATTGAACATCACACACGTGTATAACTGTATCCAGCTAATGCCGGTCACACACATAAAGATAGACTGGCTGAAGAGTAACAGGAGCTTGATATTCTAACACTCCCCCTCAAGCTCAAACCATCTGATAAACTCCAAGTAGCTATCTGAAGTATATGAACTTTTCTTTACCAAGACACTTGGTAAATATGTATGCTACATGGTCTTCAGTCTTCACATCACTATAAGGATTTAAACGTATAGCGACGACGGGTAGCGATGCAGGTAGTGGCATCGCTATTTGCGTCGCATTTACGATGCAAATAGCAACGCGCCATAGGGAAAAAAAAGGCCAAAACCTGAGTGCAGGTTCATTTCGCGCATTTTCGTCGAACGTTTCGAGAGGGAGAGCAAGAGAGAGAGCAACCGTCTTGCATAGGGTGAGAGAGGGAGAGGAAGAAGGCTTGCCGTTACCGCCGTTCGCGAAGGAGAGGAGGAGCCTTCATCGCGAAGAGGAGCCACCAAACCCTCGCCATATCTCATCGATGAGTCCATTCTCTCCTTCTTTTGCTTGTTTAGGGTTTAGTTCTCTCCTTCTTTTGCTTGTTTAGGAGAGGAAATGGGAGAGAAAGAGAGGGAGAGGGAGAGGGAGGGAGAGAAAGAGAAAGAGAAAAAGAAAGAGAGGGAGGGGGAGGGGGAAGGAAATGAGAGAGGGAGAGGGAGAGGGAGAGGGATGTGGAGGAAATGAGAGAGGGAGAGGGAGGGAGACTGCATTCTCTCTCTCCCTCTCCCTTTTGCTTTTATAATTTGTGTATATATATTGAGAGAGGGAGAGGAAATGAGAGAGAAAGAGAGGGAGAGGGAGAGGGAGAGGGAGAGGGAGGAAATGGAAGAGGGAGGGGGATGAAATGAGAGAACGAGAGAGAGGGAGAGGGAGGGAGAGAGAAAGAGAGAGGGAGAGAAAGAGAAAGAGAAAGAGAGGGAGAGGGAGGGGGGAGGAAATGAGAGAGGGAGAGAAAGAGAAAGAGAAAGAGAAAGAGAGGGAGAGGGAGAGGGAGAGGGAGAGGGAGAAGGATGGGGAGAAAATGAGAGAGGGAGAGGGAGGGAGAGTGCATTCTCTCTCTCCCTCTCCCTTTTGCTTTTATAATTTGTGTATATATATTGAGAGAGGGAGAGGAAATGAGAGAGAAAGAGAGGGAGAGGGAGGAAATGGGGGAGGGAGGGAGAGGGAGAGGGAGAGGAAGAGGGAGAGGGAGGAAATGGAAGAGGGAGGGGAATGAAATGAGAGAACGAGAGAGAGGGAGAGGGAAAGGGAGGAAATGGAAGAGGGAGGGGGATGAAATGAGAGAACGAGAGAGAGGAAGAGTGTATTCTCTCTCTTATTTATTTAATTTTTGTATAACACTACAACAAAAATGAGGCATGTTGGGGGTAAAGGCGCCTCCGCCGTGCCGCCCCGTGTATTACTACACTGACAGTACCCGCCACTGCACACTGCAGGTGGCAGGCACCCGTCACATCACTTTATTCTTTATTCTTTTAGTGACAGTTTGAATAAAGGAAGGCCCAGTCACACATTGTGACTGTTGGAGTTCCCATTTCTTGTCTCTCTCGCCATAGCTCGCGTGCAAGCTTCGATCCTTCTCACCTTTCAACTGGTATCAGAGCTTGAGATTCTCTTGCTCGAGCTCGACTCGATGCTTCCCGACCTTCGCATTAACTCGCTTCACGCATTGGGTCTCCATCCCGGCAGCCATATCCGATCTCCCCGAGCTCATGTCACTCCCCGGCTTCCCGAGCATCTTCCCAGCCTATTGAGGCACCTTCAAGGCATTGATACTGAGGTATTTGATCATTCTTTCAGGGTTTTATTTCAGTCTACAGGTTGCAAACAACAAGGGCAGCCATGGCTTCAAACCCTTGAAGCTTATTCCCCTCATATTGTGCCTTACACCTATCAAGGCTCAAAGAGGCTTGTCATAGGCCTTTGATAGGCCCTTCTTGAGCCCCCCATTACCCCCTTTTCAGCCCATGTGGAGCAGCAGCAAGTTCAGCACCAACAGGGCAAATTGCATCATTTTTTTCCAGGCTGTGAGCACTCATCTACTTCAGCTCCACACTTGGCCATTGCTTCTTGCTCTCTACCTTGATCAAGAGGGCTATAGACTTCATGTTTGATGTCATTCAAGCTTTGGGCATTGGTCTTGATCATTCGGGGCTGATCTCTTCAGATTTGGGACTGTCATAAACTGTCATAACAGGCTGAAAACAGGGCAGCACCATTGGCATTAGCATTTGTTGCTTATACTCCATTCCGGTTGTGCTATTTGATGCCCGTATGTGGCCTACATGATGCCTAGTGCCTTGGGAATGTATGCACATGATTATGCCATGATTTTGGCCTGAAATATTGGCTGATTTGGGACTGTTATTTACTGTTATACAGTGCTGGAAATAGGGCAGCCACACTTGGCATTGGCATTTTAATGCTTATACTCTACTCCGGTTACCTTATTTGATACCCGTATGCGGTCTACTTCCTACCCGGATGTATTGGGGATGTATGCATTTGGTTTGACCATGATTTTGGCTTGAATTTGGGGCTGAAATCTACTGTTTAGAATAGTAAATACATGTTGGAATAACAGTGGGCTGAAGGCACTTTACATGCTTTGGCACTTACCTACCGATACCGGATGTATGCTTTGAGCTTTGGCATGATGTCTCTGACATTTGGGGACGACTTGGAGCATATGTATGAGATTATGGGATGATTTTGAGCTTCGCAATAGCTCTGTCTTCACTGGCATTTGGACCGACTTGGCATGCTCGTGGACCGCCTATGCCTCATGTCTCTGCTTGACAGTTAGGCTTTTGCATTACATGCTTTGGTTCGTGACATATGCTATTTGGTTCGTGTATGCCATACCGACATTTGGAGCTTGGATTTGGATGTATTTGAGCATTCCCGACTTACTTGATCACTGATCTTGGTTGCTATTTGGATGTCATTGAGTTGACCGAGAGCTTATTTGGGCTTATGTATTGCTTCATGGTTAATATGACCGGTGCTTCATGTATGTCATGCTCTCTTGGATGCGCTTGATGCATTGACAGGGTCACATACACTGGTGCTTTCTCTTGGGTTGTTTGAGCTTCTGAGCTCGCTTTGTACGCCTTTTGTGCCAGTGGGAGCATTTTACATGCTTGCTTGACCTTTGACAGTTGCATGCTATTGGAGCACTTACATGTATTTGGAGCAGTTTATGTCTTGAGCAGCTACATACGCATTGAGACTTTGGGATCATACTCCGATCTTTATGGATATGCATTGATGTACTCTTGGTTCACAGGATGCTTATGAGCTGAGTCTCATATTTGGATCTTTCTCTTTGAGCAAACACCTATTTGTGTCAGGTTTTGGCAGTTACAGGAACACTTTGCCTAGAGTGTCTGGGGGTGTGCCTTTCACTGGCAAATGTTATTTTGACATGCTTCAGTGTTGAGCTCATGTTCTTTTCACTGTCATTGGCCTTGCTTATGTCTGTTTCATGCCGGCTTTAGACCTAGCATTGTTTGCTTGACATTGGATCCTATTTTGGGACAGTTTGCTCTCTAGATTGCATACCTGCAATTTATTACAGCAAGCAGTTATTGGTGGACTGAGGTGTACTTTTCATGCTAAAATATCCTGATTTGGTTTACCGCACCTAGTACTAAGTGGGCAGCAACTTTTGGCACACTTTGCTCGCCCTTTGGACCCCGTTTTGGTCATTTTTGGGCAATTTTTGCAGTAAAACAACAAGCAGTTTTGGACTGTTTGGGCATTTCCAGCTTGCATAATGGCATCATCTTCGCATGATAGTGCCATCTTTAACATTACAAAGTTGGATGGTACCAACTACTCTTATTGGAAGAGTCAAATTTGGCAGGTCTTGGTGCAGAAATCTCAGATTAAGCCACTTCGGTTGAGTAGGGAGCAGCCTGAAACTATAGACAATGATGACTGGCTTGAACTTGATGAGCTATGCAAGTCCACGACTGTATTGTCTCTCACTGAACAGGTACATTATAATGTATTTGAGGAAGCACAGAGTGCATGGGATCTATGAAATAAGATAAAAAATCTTTATGATAAGAAAAGTCCGGCAAGTCAGATGTACTGGTTGAAGCAGCTTATGGATCTGCGCATGAAGGATAATGCGACTTTGTCTGCTCACTTGAGCCAGTTCCATGCTATACTGAAGAACCTGACTTCGCAGGATATCACCTTTGGAGAGGAAGTAACTCCTCTTTTCTTGCTTGGGACTCTGAATGAGTCATGGGATGTTTTCCGTACTGCTCTTTGTGCCTCTAGTGCTACTCTAAAATTGGCAGATGTTGAGAGTGCTCTTCTTCAGGAAGAGGTGAATCACAAAAACTTGGATGCCTCTCGTGGTAGTCATGCTTTGACAGTTAGAGGCAGGAATGACAGGAATGATCGTGGTAATAACCGTGGTCGTGACTCACAGAAGGGTTGGTCTAAATCTCGTGGCAAGTCGCGTAGTAAGTCACGTGGCCGCAATGCAAATGTCACTTGTCATCATTGTGGGAAAAAGGGCCATATTAGACCACAGTGTCATGAGTTGCGCAATGAGAAGCGCAAGGATAAGGGGAAAGATAAAGTGCAGGAGAAGTCCTCTGATCGCAGCATAGTACCTGCGAAGTCCAGCGTCAAGATTGAGGAAATTAATGTCACGCAGACTGAGTCCGATGGTGGTGATGAGTTTATACTTGCAGCTAGTTCTTCTGATGCTTCACACTTGACTGAGACATCTAGTATGTATGCACAGTGCTGGTTATTGGATTCCGGAGCATCCTTCCATGTGACGCCTTACCGTGAGTGGTTCCACTCTTACCGCACTATATCTGGTTCAGTCAGACTTGGAGACGACAGGTCTCTTGACATTGTGGGCATGGGTGATATTCAGTTGCAGTTTTCCACTGACAGTTCATTTTTGCTTAGGGATGTACGTCATGTACCTGCGCTTACGCGCAATCTTATGTCTGCAGGACAGTTGGATGATGCAGGATTTCATGTATGTTTTGGGGATTCTGCCTGGAAGATTACTCGTAGCAGACTTGTGCTTGCTAGAGGCGCCAAGTCTGGCAGCCTCTATCCTCTTGTTGTATCTGGGTCCTCAGTTGACCATGTTTTGGCAGTGGGTTCTATCCCACATGTATCACTTTGGCATGCTCATTTAGGGCACATGTCTTTGAAGGGAATGAAAATGTTATCTAGTTTGCAGTATCTTCTGCCTTTGGATTATGCATGTTTTGACTCGTGTGATCATTGTCTTTATGGTAAGCAGAATAGGTCTACGCATAAGAAATCGGGTAGGCCACACATGAGTGAGCCCTTGGCATTGGTGCATTCCGATGTTTGTGGGCCTATGCCTTGCATGTCTATGGGTGGCGCGAAGTACTTCGTTACCTTCATTGATGATTTTTCTAGGAAAGTGTGGGCTTATCCCATAAAGCAGAAGTCCGATGTCTTGGCAGTTTTTCAGAGATGGCTTGCTCTTGTTGAGAACCAGACTGGTTATAGGCTGAAATGCCTTAGGAAAGATAATGGGGGAGAATATGTCTCGCATGCTTTTGAGTAGTTTTGTGATGACAGGGGTATTAAGCATCAGTTGACCGCCCCTTACACCCCACCCCAGAATGGTTTGGCTGAGCGCATGAACAGGACTATTCAGGAGCGTGTGCGCTCTATGCTTAGCCATGCAGGCCTACCCCAGAGTTTTTGGGCTGAGGCAATTAGTACGGCAGTGCATGTCATAAACCGATCACCTTCCAGTAGATTGGATTTCCAGGTTGCAGAGGAAGTTTGGGCTGGTAAGCCACCCTCTTATGCGCATCTCTGTGTCTTTGGATGTGAGGCATTCTGTCATGTGCCCAACGACAAGAGGAGTAAATTGGATTCAAAGAGCATTAAATGCATATTCCTTGGCTATGGTGAGTCAGGAGAGATGGGCTATCGCCTATGGGATCCGCAGGCACGGAAAATAGTATGCAGCCATGATGTCGTTTTCCATGAAGACAAGATGCACAGGCAGCCTGAGAAGGTGGTTGAGATCCGCAGAGTGATCTTTCAGGAGGAGCCTAGAGCTCCAGCACAGCCAGTAGTACAGCCTGCAACAGTTCCTCCACAGGGCCAGGGTGTTGGACAGGCAGTTAGACAGGCAGCAGAGCCTGCGGTGAGACGGTCTGCTAGAGACAGACGTTCACCTAACAGATTTCAGCCCTCTATGCATTATGTTTTGGTTACAGATGCAAGAGAGCCTTTCACTTATGATGAGGCTATGTGCATGGGTGACAGTCACTCCTGGGAGAGGGCTATGCAGTCTGAGATAGACTCCCTGCATAAGAATGAGACTTGGGATTTGGTTGCCTTGCCTAAGGGCAAGAAGGCTTTGCCATGCAAGTGGGTGTACAAGTTGAAAAGTACCCCTGGACACCCCAAGCCGGCATACAAGGCTAGATTGGTAGCAAAGGGTTTTAAGCAGGAACATGGTGTGGACTTTGATCAGGTCTTCTCTCCTGTGGTTAAGATGACCACCCTGCGCTTAGTCTTGGCTTTGGTTGCACAGCTTGACTTAGATCTATATCAGATGGATGTCAAGACGGCTTTTCTACATGGGGACTTGCATGATGAGATCTATATGGATCAGCCTAAGGGCTTTGCAAAACCTGGCAGGGAGCACCTAGTGTGCAAGTTGAAGAAGAGTTTGTATGGCTTGAAGTAGGCACCTAGGAAATGGTATCATAAGTTTGATGCCTTTATGCAGTCATAGGGCTATAGCAGGAGTGCTATGGATCCGTGTCTTTACACGAAGAAAGCCCGTGATGGCAATTTGCTTATCTTGGTACTCTATGTTGATGATATGTTGATAGCAGGGAAAGCTCATGGTGAGCTAGATGCTCTTAAATCTTAGCTGAAGAAGAGCTTTGAGATGAAGGATTTGGGACAAGCCTCACATACACTTGGGATGCGCATTAAGCGCGATAGGCATCAGGGGCTTTTGTATCTCTCACACCGGGAGTACATTCATAAAGTCCTTGAGCGCTTCCGCATGCAGGACGTAAAGCCTATTGACTGTCCATTACCTTCTTATGTGAAGGTATCACAGGCCGATTGTCCGCAGACAGATGAGCAGAGGGCCGAGATGGCCAAGATCCCTTATGCTTCAGCCGTGGGCAGTTTGATGTATGCCATGATAGCCACTCGTCCAGATATTGCGCATGTAGTTGGTGTTGTGGCACGCTATATGGCTACACCTGGCAGCAGACATTGGGATGCCGTGAAGGGTATCATGAGGTACCTGAAGGGCACAATAGATATGTGTATTTGCTATGGCAGCCAGGATACAGGGGTCGTGGGGTACACTGACTCCGATTATGCAGGACATGCAGATAGTAGGAAGTCCACTTCTGGCTATGTATTCACCTATGCTGGAGGGGCTGTCTCTTGGATGTCCAGGGTTCAGAAGTGTACGGCTTTGTCTACCACTGAGGCCGAGTATGTTGCAGCCACTGAGGCTTGCAAGGAGGCCATATGGTTAGGCCGTCTAGTTGCTGACCTTGGGATTAATGCTACACCTACACTGCATTCGGATTCTATGAGTGCCATTCAGTTGGCTAAGAATCCGGTTTTCCATGCGAAGACGAAACACATTGAGGTGAGGTATCACTTTATACGTGGTGTCGTGGAGGACAAATCTGTTGACCTTGTCAAGATCTCCACTGACGAGAATCCTGCATATCTACTCACGAAGAGCCTCACTACTGAGTGCTTTGCCTTCCTCAGGAGGTTGATGGGCGTTGGATGAGATGTCGCCTTTCCTCATCCCTTGTACCTATGTACATTTGTACTATCTTTTCCTTTTTCTTTTCTCTCTCACTAGGGCAGATTTGCCTTTAAGTGGGAGGTTGTTGGGGGTAAAGGCGCCTCCGCCGTGCCGCCCCGTGTATTACTACACTAACAGTACCCGCCACTGCACACTGCAAGTGGCGGGCGCCCATCACGTCACTTTATTCTTTATTCTTTTAGTGACAGTTTGAATAAAGGAAGGCCCGGTCACACATTGTGACTGTTGGAGTTCCCATTTCTTGTCTCTCTCTTTTCTTGCTCTTGCTCTTCCGCCATAGCTCGCGTGCAAGCTTCGATCCTTCTCACCTTTCAAGGCATAGACGCGCATGTTAGACGCGCAAAGTCAGGCGCGTCTATCAGAGAGTCTATAAGTGCGTATAAATAGATGCAAATTTTGCATCTATATATCCGCACAAATAGACGTTAATATAGACGCGCCAGTAGACACACAATTATTTAACCACCTAAAATTAGCAATTCACATAATTAAAAAACCAAAGTTAATAATTATTTAACCACTTGAAAAATTAAGAATACACATTGAATCATTGAGTTTAAAAAATAGAGTTAATAATTACTTTTTCATTGCTCTCTAATGAATGGCAGTTCCTCCTGTTGACAAGCCTGATATGAGTAATTAGCGGCAAGTGACAGAAACCTTACAATTAGTAGCAAGCATTGCAATATGTATCTCGTAATTTCTCTACGTACTTGAAGATGATAAAAGATACTTCCTTTTTATTATGGAAAATTCAATTTAGCTTTAAAATTGACTATTGATTCTTGAGTATGCACGTGTGCGCATGATAAAAAGCATAGAATTAGGAATACACATTGAATCAATAAGCAAATTAAGTATGTTACAGTGAATGATCCATCTCATCTTCAATGAGATCAGCCCTTGCTAAACTATCTACTTCTACGTCTATGTTACCAAGAGGTAACGAAACACATAAGTCTATCCCACTATCAGATGTGTTGCTATATTGCTCAATAACTTCATCAATATCATCGACAATCACATTATTGTCTTCTTTTGCGTTTCCTTGAACATCCTCGCGAGGTTCATCTTGTACTATATCACGCATATCATCCATTATGGTGTTATCATGCACATCATCATTAATTGTTGGATTGTCATTTGCTATCTCCATGTCGGTAATATTACCATATATTGGTTTTGAACGATTAGATATAGGGATGACATACCACCATCGGTTATTGTTTATCATTGGATGATACACAACCTGTATTTAAAAAACAAAAGCAAAAAACTTAAGTACTTATTATATTGTGTATATGTATCACATGTATATATATATAAAAATTAGCCTTTGCATATATACGTGCTCGCATTGTTGAGGTAGTACTAATGTGTCATTCTTGTTTTGGTGAAAATTTGTAGAGTCAATGATTACAAAACCACTTGGATGACGTCTGATTGTGCAATGCTCACCATTTGTTACCACTTCTTTAAACCACTTCACATCCAGTACATATATAAAGAATCGTCTGAAGTCAAGCTTCAGAATATCTTGGATCAAGCCACAATAACCTTCCATGGTACCATTGGCATCCTCGAAGTGAGCAAGGACACCACAATCTTGGGTATTTCTCTTTTCATCTATACGTTGAGTTCGAAGATGTTTACCCTCACACCAAAGTGCATTGAATAATGTGCACTAGTAGTAAAAGATAAAAGATCAAACATGTCAATTATTTATATAAAATAAAACTTATAGAAACAAATTAATTGATAGTATGTCTCACCTTTGATAAGCAACCTCGTGCGTATTCTCACTCTTCTTGAGATATATTAATTTCCTCCTCTTTTTCCATTCTCTCCATTTCCTCATGTAACCAATCTATATCAATATGATGTGGGAGCGCATTTAGATGGTCTGGAAACGAGACATTACGTCCATATCTAGTGCGAAATTCTTGTCTTTCACTTTTTCTTCTTGCCCTTGCTTCATTATATAGTGTCACCCATTTGCTCATTACATCACTATTGAGCACACAAAAACTATTTAACTTACGAAGTTCTTCTTTTGTTAGCACTTCACTCATTCCTTTTCCTTGAGGTACTATAGAGGTCATCCTCAAGTCTTCATCATCTTTCCATAGTCGTGGTTGAGAGGGATCCACTTCAGCAAGATATTCAGAGATATAAACAAGGGATGATTGCACTAACCAACCCTCAGCCATACTTCCCTCAGGCTGTGCTTTTTGCCTCACAAAATCTTTCAAGGTTTTCATGAAGCGCTCAAGAAAAAACATCCACCTTACATGAACTGCCCCACAAAGTGCGATCTCATCAATCAAATGTACGAGTAAATGTAATTGAGTAGTCAAAATGGATCGAGGAAAATTTTCCTCCACTAAACAAACCACCTCAACAGATAATACTTGAGCATCTTGCAATGTGTTTGGATCAATTTCCTTCCAACTCACATATCTGTCAAGATGTATTTGAGAATTGTTTATTTTTATGTAGAAATTGAAAGATATATAATGAAAAAATACAATGTATACACACCTCACAAGCTCTCCCATCTTGTAAATGATATCATATACATCTTTGGATACACAATGGGATATGCTAGTAGGAAGTACGAACTGAATGTAAACAATATTCATAGATCAAATGATTAGTTGAGGAAAAAGTCATCATATCCCAAAGTTTACACATAGTTACTCCACTAATTACTATATTCATGGTTAGAGATACCCTTACTTGAATCATTTTGTGCCAATCATGGGACTTTAAACCAGATAGTTGCTCCACACCTCTTTTCTTTTTCTTTATGAAGGCTCCCTTGAGACATCTCATACATCCTGTGGGTGTTCGAAAGCTATATATTTGTTCCTTCACTATTTTTTCCTCGTTCTTTGACAACATCCAAGGTGCGTGGGGTAGCTTAATCTTTCCTCTGGGTCCAATGCGTGGCCAGGCTCGTCTCATGCGACCAATGTTATGTAAATCCTCCCTTACATTAATTGAATCATGAGCCCCTATCAAGTGATCCCATAATGTAGATACAACATTTTTGAATATGTGCATGGGGTCCAACAGGTGATTGATCTTGAGTTCACTCCAATACGGAAGACGAAAAAATATAGAGAACCTAACAAACAAATAATATATTATGTAA
Source organism: Lygodium microphyllum (assembly GCF_053477565.2). Lineage (NCBI taxonomy): Eukaryota > Viridiplantae > Streptophyta > Polypodiopsida > Schizaeales > Lygodiaceae > Lygodium > Lygodium microphyllum. The sequence continues at coordinate 15,556,700 of NC_141153.1, read as the reverse complement.
ACAATTCATCATGCTAAATACTTTAAAGTCAATCGAGAGAAATGCACTTCTTATCGACTCATGCCGAGTGGAGGGTGGCTGTCGGCATTAATCCATCTCTTTTTCCAATCTCGAATGGTTAGAGATTGTGGAGTCATTCCATTAGTAGGGAGAACATATTTGGGATGGTCAATAGGAAGAAATCGATGATGATTGTCGTAGATAACCTTCTTTAAACGTGCCGGCCTAGAGGAAACTAGAGAGGGACCGCAAATAGGACATGCATGATATCCTGACGTGGTTAAACCTGAAAAAACAAGTGAATTAATAAAATGCAATTGATTCAAGTCTTGAATTTCAAATATAAATGTACCTGAATACTCTCCGTATCCTGGAAAGTCGTGCATGGTCCACAATAACATGGCCTTCAATGTGAAATCTCTAGAGGATGCAGATGCACTTGTATCTTGCACCTCAATACCTTCCCATAACATTTCTAACTCTTCAATCAAAGGCTCTAAGTAAATATCCATGTTTTTTACCTTGTGCTTTCCAAGAATCAGAAGGGACAACATCACATGTCCCTTTTTAATTGCCATGGATGGAGGAATATTATAGTTCACCAATACCACTGGCCATACACTGTATAATGTGCTTTTGATGCCAAATGAATTGATTCCATCCATACCTAAACCAAATCTTAAATTTCTTGGCTCTCCTTTGAAAACGGGCCACAAATTATCTATATGTTGCCATGTCAGTGTGTCCGCAAGGATCCTCCATTTTCCATCACTTGAACGATGACTAGCATGCCATGACATGAGCTTTCCAATAGACTTACACTTGAACATAAGTTTTATATGTGGAACAATCGGAAAATGTCGCAAAACCTTACGAGGCACATCCATTGACTTCATCTCCACTTCGTATCTTGATTCGCCACAAATAGGACACTCGCGTGCGAACTCATGAATTCCACGAAATAAGACACAATCATTGACACATGCATGGATCTTGACATAATCGAGGCCTCCCAGAGTTGTCAAGTAATGTCTTGCTTGCTCTCTCTTAGTTGGCAATTTGTTTTCTTTTGGAAGCATTTGTGATAATAACCTACATATATTTTTAAAAGTGAGTTAAAAAACCACCAACATATATTTCTGTCTGATTTCAAAATAGAACAATTAATATTATGACTCATAAGCCAAACTGAATTGATACCTACTTCAATAACGCATCCAAACTGACATTACTCCATCCATAAATTGTTTGCAAGTTAAGTATCTCAAGGGACACACGAAGAACGGAGTACGTACAACCTTCATACAATGGAGTAGATAATGCTACATATAGTGGATCATCTGGCTTCGTAGAGTAACCTTCTCCCTGAACCAGTTGCGAAAATAGATGGTGTACCATGTTGTCCAAAATCTCATCCTCTATGACTTGATGGGGCATTTCATGAGGGCTACTATCATGGTCGTCAGTCTCTACTCTTCTTGAAGACTCTACCTCCTCGCGTCGACGTTTTGCAACCTCTCGACACCTGGGAGGGAGCATCTGAGGATGTGGCACCGCATCCTGCTCAACCACAAAAGGGAGTTTCATGTACGTTAATATATAATTCCCGTAACATAGACATGCAATCTTAGTGGTAAAAAAAAACAATGAATACCGGTGATTTTTCTCGGTCCCATTCTCCATACAAGCTGAGGTGTGACATTGCAATTCGACGTACTCGAAAAATACACCCTCGACAACGATCACACAAGCATTTAATTTTTCGTTGTAGCCATGCATCTCGATTATGAAGACGTAATGTTTCATCCTCACTTGAGGACGTGCTCATTGACTCACCAGCTTGCATCGCACTAGGTGATGACGACGTCGATATGATTAAACCTAATTCATGACAACATCAAAATATTTGTCATTCATATGTTTACATAAGATCTCAATTTTAAATACACAAAAATCATCATAAATACATTAAAACTTATGATAAGAATTCACTATCAAAACTTATCTTAAAAACAAAAAATTATGATAAAGCCCAAATGCGCGTCTATATTCGCGTTTAACTACGCGTCTATATTGGCGTCTATTTTCGCATCTATATTCGCGTCTATACTCACGTCTATCTGAATAATAGATGCACATATACACACGAAAATAGACGCACATGTCAAAATTCAAACCATACTTAAATCATTTCTTTTCAAACTGCACCTTTCCTTTCCTGCGTTTTTGCAGTTCTGAAGCTTGAGTTTAGCTGACATGCAGACTCTTCATATCTCACCTAGTCTCTTCATGCCTCACCTCCTCATGACTCACCTCTTCTTTCATTTCAAACACACAAGAAGGGAAAAAGGAAAGCTAAGGAGAGGAAGAAAGAGAGAACAAGAAAGAGGAGAACAAGAAGAAGCAGTAAGCAAGCAAGCAAGCAAGCATCAAGGGAGGGTAACTTATCAAGGAGAGGAAGCAGGAGAAGGAAGAAGCGCCACCACCTGCCACACCAAACACCCAAGGCGAGTCTCTCTCTCTCTCTATCTCTCTCTCTCTTTGTGTTTCTCTCTTCCTCTCTTTGCTCTGTCTGTGTATTTAGGATTTGTGATTCCATTATGTGTTGCATTTTGTAAATCATCAATGGCAGTCGTCGGCCTAAAATCGGTCGATCGAGTGCGTCTGATAGCACATCTACATCTTAGTGTAGACGCAGACATAGACGCGAAAAATGTTTCCTCTCAGAGCGTTTGAGGGCGCGTCTTAGAGCGTGTGTGCTAGCGCGTGTGCTTTGCAGCGTACACGCGATGATACACGCGCTGCACAGAAGGTTGACCTGCAGTCTACACACGATTATACACGCGCATTGACTTGGGATGCACGTCTATGCTGCATCTTAGATGCGCAAATAGACGCGCTGGATAGAAGGTTCACTCTAGAGCGCGTCTAAGGGCGCGTCTAACCTGCAATGTAGACGCAGGGATACACGCGCCAGGTCTCCCAGTTCTGATAGTAAACATCACGTATCTTGCAATGATGAATGTGACCAATCCCATATTTGTGTTTATCAGTTTTCTTGTTTAAGAGAAGCATTAGCACTTAAGTGTTATGCTCAATGTCTAAAGAAAGCTCTTTGAAAATGTAGGTAATATATGATTTTTTGTATGCAAATAAATTTGTCTTTTTCCTGTGTTTTTTTTGCAGATGTCGTATCCTAGTTCATCTAGCAATGACCCAGATGTGGATCGCATGAATGATACATTGGCCTCCTTTGGTAGGGGGGTCAATGCATTTTTTGGAGGTTTTCCTAGTAGGGAAGACTTCATGGGAGAGATGACCAGACACCTTGGCCGCTATCCCACAGCGGACGAGGTGTTCAGTGTCATGTCTGGGACGCCTCTGGCGTCTTTGCCTGGCACTACTTCCCAGACTCCACATGCAGGTACTCCACATACAGGTACTCCATATGCAGGTACTCCACGTGCTCCACGTGCATCGACTGAAGCACAAGCATATGCAGAAGCTCATGCATCCAGCGAGGCAGAGGGTAGTCGACAGAGAGGGGGGAGGGAGAGTCGAGGGGGAGGACGAGGCTTGTGTGGGGGTTGCCTAGGAGGTGGCGAGCGATCACCCTCACCAGTAGATCACGTAGAGGAGGTTGTACGCCAGTACTATAGAGTTACAGATGCTGGTGGCATCTTTCATGATAATGAAGGAAGGGATGTAATGGCGTACATGAGGAGCGTCGTGCATGCGACGTATAAAGATTGTTTCATTGCCTTCAAAAATTAGAAAAGTGGCTTGTGGCAGGAGGTGTTGAGGGCAGTCCATAGAAGATACCCAAATCCTGAGGGTCAGCGATTCTCGGATGATTGGGGACGTACAAAAGTGAGGGATATGCTTCACAACAAAAGATCCCACCTCATGACATGGACTAGGGACTCACTGCGGAGGCTGGAGGAGGGGCGTGGAGCCTATAGCCAACCACCTATGTGCCACCACATAGAGTGGAAGAAAGCCAAGAAGAAAGCAGCTGAGAAAGTGAAGAGTCATCAGCACGCAAAGGCGGGACGGATCCAAATGGAAACAATGGGATCGTTGCATTACGGATCGGGCGGCAGAGAGTCGTGGGAGGCAGAGTTTGTAAGTATATTTTTATTTCTAGTTTTTTTAAATTTATATTTATTTCAATTCTTTATATATTTTAGTCTAATATATTGTGACTCATAATTGTTTGTATATCTCTAAATGTTTTGCAGACTACCATCGTTGGTAGGACACCTACTCTTAGAGAGGTAGGTTACCATCGAGGCCATAATCGCACAGCGACATGGCTTCACTTTTATGAGGAGGGTCTCATCACTGAGGACCAATACAACCAGGCCATGAGGATTCGACAGCCAGAGGAGGTATGTTTTTCTTACTTTCCTATTAAAAGTATAGCTAATTATAACTTTTTCTCCGCCTTGTCTATGCAAGCAACCCTGATCTTTTGTGTGTGTAGGTGAACCCGGATGTGGAGCATAGTGAGGAGGGGGATAGCGACATTAGTAGCCATGGTGGTACTAGCGAAGATATTTCCTCTTCAGATTCGTAGAGGAGCACCATACCTCCTCATGAGGCCTTCTTTTCTTCTATATGTATGATATCTCTTTGAGCCTACTACTTGTGGCCACGCTTTAGGTCGCAAGCACTTAAACTTCCCTTGTAAATGCTTTTGATATATAATGAATACATGGACTTTTATTTTCAATTCTCGTGCCCGTAAGATACATTATGTTTTTCCCAAATATACAATTTGATGTATGGGAGGGGGGGAAATTACAACCACATGCTCTCTGGTTTTTTTTTCCAGTTCTGTTTTGCGCGTCTATCAGCGTGTCTAAATTGCAAATAATTCGCGTTTATACGCGTGTCTATAATGCAGACTACACGCGCTTCATAATTCAAATTTAAAAAATATATATATATTTAAAAAAAGGACATTTTTTGTTTTCCATTCGCGTCTATCAGTGCTTGTAAAAACGTGTCTATCAGCGTGTCTATGCGTGTGTATATGTGCGTCTATTGCGCTTCTATTTGTGCGTGTAAATTCGTTGATACATGCAATTATATACGCAAAATGGTAGACGCGCAAATAGATGGGCGGATAGATGCGCTCGTAAGAATTTTTTTATATTCAAAAATTGCGTCTAAATGTGCGTCTATGAGGCCTTTTTGTTGTAGTGTAATTTGTATATAATGAGTGTAATTTGTATATAATGAGAGAGAGAGAAGAAATGAGGGAGAGGGAGAGGGAGAAAGAGAGTGAAATTAAAGAGAGGGAGAGGGAGGAAATGGGAGAGGAAGGGGGAGGAAATGAAAGAGAGAAAGAGAGGAAGAGAGAGAGAGAATGAGAGAGGGAATGAGAGAGGGAGAGTGGATTCTCTCTCTTATTTATTTATTTTTTGTATAATTTGTATGTAATGAGAGAGGGAGAAGAAATGAGGGAGAGGGAGAGGGAAATTAAAGAGAGGGAGAGGGAGGGGGAGAGGAAATGAGAGAGGGAGGGGGAGGAAGAGAGAGAAAATGAGAGAGGGAGAGGGAGAGGGGGGAGATATGAAAATATAATAGGGAAATGAGAGAGTGAGAGGGAGGGAGAAGAAATGAGAGAAGGAGAGGAAGAGAGCAAAAGGAAATGATAGAGGGAGAGGAGAGAGAAAAACGAGAGAATGAGAGGAGAGAGAAAAAGAAATAAGATGTTAAACATAATAGGCAAATAGAGCAAGAGAGTGTATGGGTGAGGGTGAGGATGAGGGAGGGAGAGGAAATGAGAGAGGGAGAGGAAGAGAGAAAATGAAATGAGAGAGGGAGAGGAGAGAGAAAAAGAAATGAGAGAGAGGAGAGAAAAAAAGAGAAAGATCATTAAACCTAATGGAAAAATAGAGAAAGAGAGAGTCAGGGTGAGGGAGGGAGAGGAAATGAGAGAGGAAAATAATAGAGAAAGAGAAAAAGAGAGGGTCAGGGTGAGGAAGGGACAGGAAATGAGAGAGGGAGAGAAAGAGAGAAAGGTAAATGAGAGAGAGAGAGGAGAGAAAAAAATGAGAGAGAGATGAGAGAGAAAAAGAGAGAAAAACATTAAACCTAATAGGGAAAGAGAGATAGAAAGAGAGGGTGAGGGCGAGGGAGGGAGAGGAAATGAGAGAGAGAGAGGAAGAGAGAAAATGAAATGAGAGAGGGAGAGGAGAGAGAAAAAGGAATGAGAGAGAGAGGAGAGAGAAAAGGAAATGAGAGAGAGAGGAGAGAGAAAAAGAGAAATATCATTCAACCTAATAGGGAAAGAGAGAAAGAGAGGGTGAGGGCGAGGGAGGGAGAGGAAGAGAGAAAACGAAATATTATGTGCTAGGTACTGAGTACTAGGTACTAAATACTAGTGTTCTATGATACTATATGCTAGGTCATAAAAAAAAAGAGAGATGGAAGGAGAGGATAACAATCTAAGAAAAGAAAAGAATGATGAAAAAAACAAATTGTTTGTTGTAACGTAAACAAAATGGAAAACGAAGAAGGTCCTGTTGTTCAAGATCACGAGGCATATCTTAATCAACGTGTCCCATGTCCTTGCTCTCAATGCAAGCTGGCAATTAGACAAAAACACCGATTGTCTATAAAACACGTACGACGATTCTGAGATCATTGATCAGACGATTGCGGATTTTCAGCAAACGGTAATTTGAAATTAATATCAATCATGCATTGTACTCGCAAGCGAATTGAATACCATATACAATAAGATTGGATTTTGCTGGCAAATTTTCTATCGAGGAAGGTGATGTCTCGTCCCAAAGGGGAGTGCACCCTTTGTAACCAATTAGAAGAGTACATGGGTATGCGATGGATGGAGTGCAGGAGCCAATCCACCACTCACAAGGCCAATCTATACCATCAATGCCAGAGAAGACAGGCAACTTTCCAGACCTACCTACAATCTTGAAGCCTAAGATGGAAGCAATGATCGATGTATTGATTCCCATGGATGTCGAGACTTCTGATCCGCTTAGAGAGGAAGCATCCATACCATTATATGATGGGTGCTGAGTATCTCAGCTGAAGACACTGCTTGCATTCTTAAGTGTGCAAGCAAAATACAGGTGGAGCGATACGAGTGTGACTGAGTTGTTTAGGTACCTTGTACATATGCTTCATTGAATTTTTTTTTGACACTATTATTACAAACATTTGTGCTTTTTCAAGGTGTTTTATGATTTTTTTCAGGTTATTGAAATATCATATATTACCACTTGCAAATACCATGCTTGAGTCTCATGATGATGCACGACATGTTTTACGAAAGCTTGGCATGGACTACAATAAAATCCATGCATGTATCAACGATTGCATACTGTTTCGAGGAGAATACGAGACTATGGAGACATGTCCAAAGTGTGGTGCTCACAAGTATTGACAGGACTTGCAAGGGCAAACCATCCCTCAAAAAGTTCTTAAACACTTTTCGCTTATCCCCCGCATAAACCACATGTTTCGTACGTCTAGCATGGCGAGCTTGACAACATGGCATGCGTAGAATAGGTCCACGGATGGAGTTCAATGAATATCAGCGGATTCGCGCGCATGGAGCCACATTGACTCTACCTTCCCACGCTTTGCCTGAGAGCCAAGGAACCTTCGGCTCGGTCTTGCAATGGATGGCGTGAACCCATTCGGTTTGCGCTCAACTTCTTACAATGTGTGGCCTATAGTCCTTGTCAACTACAATATCCCTCCATGGCTTTCTACAAAGAAATGACATCTCATCCTTAGCTTGCTCGTCCTCGGACGCTACAAAGCAAAAAATATGGACGTGTATCTTCGTCCATTAGTCGATGAACTTAATATTTTGTGGGAGGAGGGGGTCACCGTGCAAGATATGAGCAGGTGCGATGGTCGGCGGTCAGCCAATATTCGAGCCATTCTCATGTGGACGATGCATGACTTTCCAGGATTGGGAGAGTGCTCAGGTGAGCAGGCCTCCGTTGTCGCTAGTAATATTTATATTTTATCTCGTTCAAGCAAGTATTCACTAGATCGTGGTGTTGGAACAAGTTTGGTTATCTTAGGTTATCATGCATGTCCATTGTGCGGGCCACAGTTAGACTCCCGAAGGTCATGAACCATGAAGAAGATGTTATATCAAGGACACGCTACTTTCTTGCCGGAGAATCATGAACTCAGGGAAGGTTTCCTTGGACGACCTCCAACACGTATGAACGTCGCAAGCTGGTACGAGTTGAAAATGGTCCACGTGGAATCACATCCAAATGGAATGTGACAGTTTTCAGTTTTCTACGAGTTGCCATATTGGACCCACTTACAGGTCAACCACTTGTTGGATCCCATGCATATTTTCAAGAATGTGGGTAGCTTGTTATGGGACCACATCACAGGAAAGAGAGACACTATAGGGGCACGACTGGATTTGAAGGAGGTAGGTAAGATGGAGGCGCTTTGGCTACAGTCGAGTGTTGATGGTCGCATGTAGCTTCCTCGCGCTCCTTGGGTTTTGTCCACTAAATAAGATCGCATTGTGAAGCAAGTAATCAAGTCTATTCGCACTCCGATGGGTATGATGCGTTCTCTTAGGTCCGCATTTTCTAAAGACGACCAATTATCAGGGCTAAAATCCCATGACTGGCATAAGATATGTCAGGTTTGTACTACGAATGGATTGTAATTAGCATGGGTATTTTGCTATTTGGAATGTAGCCATTATTCATAATGCTTTCTCATTTGTGGCAGTTTGTACTACCAATCGCGATCGTAGGATGTCTTACTCCAAAAATACGCGGGGCCATTTACAGGTTGTCGACTTTGGTGCAATGGATCTCACAGAAGGAGATTAAGATGTCCTCTATTGAATCCGTGAGGCAGGGAGCAGTGGAGACGGTCTGTCTCTTTGAGAAATACGTGCCCACCAGCATGCTCATGATACAAATCCACCTTCTTGTGCATCTTGTGGATGAAGTGGAGATTGTTGGACTTGTCCATACGCGATGGATGTTCTTCTTGGAGCGCTTCATGAAAACCCTAAAAGGCTTTGTGCGACAACGAGCTCGGCCAGAAGGTAGCATGGCCGAAGGTTAGTTGGTGTCTGAGGCACTAGTGCATATTTCACAATGGCTACTAACGGTGGAACTAGACAATGAAATGCTATGGTCGCTGAAGGACGATGATAGACTAACTGGAAATGTGGTGGTTGGAAACGGGGTAGAAAAAATAATGGATGCCTCAATGGAGGAGAATGTGAATCGCTTTTGTATGTTGCACCATGCCTCTATGGAGACGTGGCTCGCCAAGTACTAGATTGCTAGGCAAGATCAAGAGGAAGCGTGAGCTGAATTCTGACGTAGTACGCGTCATCGATCGATTCGATATCCCGAAGGCATGGAGGAGATGCCATGGTTCATGTCAACACGATGGCTGCATGGAGCTTTGACCGCAGCGTCTTGCAAAGGGACAGAGGTCTCAATGGAGGAGTGGGAATTCTCGAGTGGATATAGTCCAAAGGTGATGAGGGGTTTAGAATTTGTTGTATCTAAATTTTATATGTGACATCTAATTTGAGTGTTTCAATGTACAGTACAAAATATATAGTGTAGCGTGGTCACGCGGACGGCATTTTCGTGTGGAGCGTATTGACAAAATGCGCTCCACAATGGACTGTGGTATCATGGCAAGGTTCGAGCAAGAGAGCCAGCGACGAGCAACAGATCCAAACACTGTTGTGGATGAGATGGAGTATTTTGGGAACTTGCAAAGCATTGTTATGGATTATTGTAGCTTCCATGATACTATTCGATGTGCAGTGGTTCAAAGTGGTACTTGGAGGAGCTGGAGCAACAGTTCGACGAGGTCCATCTGGATTTCTCGAAATAGATTCCGAAAATAAAATGGACGGATTTGCGCGACACCTTTGTGTTGCCGGCCCATTGTGAACAGGTGTATGGACTCATTTTCTTGCTAATTATATTACGACATGGTTTATGCCACAATGGTTTGAACGCTCTTGTACATGTTTGTGAGCAGGTAATCTTCTATCCAAACCCCCGACAACCTCTATGGTGGTATGCTATACCTTCAACTTCCCGAAGTGCAAGAATATATGATCAAAGCGATGTTCCGAGCATAGATGAAGATAATATGCAAATAGAGGGGTCGATATTCACTACAAGGGATCGGGCTCATACCCGCGCTCCTAGCCGCACAAAATGACTTGGGAAAAAAAGTGTCGGGCCCGTGTAATAGCGCGTGTATCATCGCGGCCAGAGACATGCGTGTAAAAGCGCGTGTACAGTGACAGCCAGTCGCGCGAATACACGACCCCATACACGCGTTCTGCACAGTTTTGCTGCAAATTTACACGCGAATCTAACAGACTATCCGCGCAAATATACGCGATTTTGACAGATGACACGCGCTTATACACGCGATCGCAGAGGGAAAAAAAAAATCCAGAGAGTGCTTTTGGGTGCCTGGATGCTGTTCCAGCATCCAGCCACCCAAAGGCACTCTCTGGATTTTTTTTTTGGTGCATTGCACCATAAAAAAAGAGCGATTTAGATTTCAAGACTCACTCTCTATGAATACACGATTCAATATTACTATCTAAAACTTAATACACGACTCAAGACTCACGATTCAATACATTGTCAATACATGATACATTTGTGTACAAGGGAGTCCATATGTCAAAATAGCCCATGGCTTTAATTAGGAACAAATATATACAAAGTCAAATAGGGAGCTAGGTGCAAAAAAGCCCATGGCCTCAGTTACAAAATTTTTTTGTACAACCACATCCTACAGTATTCTGAAAGCTAATCAGAGGATGATGAGGACCCTGTGCTCTCTCCATGATCAGAGGAGCTCGCATCGGTATATTCCGATGAGTGGTGCTCGCCTCCACCAGGAGCAGTGGCACGAACATCAGCAGTGGCGGCTGGATCATCAGGGGCAGGAGCATCAGTAGCTTGTGCCTGTTCAAGAAATATACCGTATGTAAGTATACATATATATGCAATTAAATAAACCGAAATCATTCATTTAGAGTTTTCAAGTACCTGCCGACCGTATGGTCTCGTGGCCGCGTCAAACTGCGCATCCGTAATACGTCCCTCGTTTCTGAAGATGGCCCACGTGTCACGTCTGCTATTGCGGCGAGCATACCCAGTCTCGTGGGCTGTGGGCCCTCTCCCCATAACCCGTCGCTGTAACATAATCAAGATAGTTTGTAAGATCAAAACAATCATAGAATCAATGAATTTGGCAAACAATCAAATAAAGAGGCAAGTTACTTACGAACTCTGCCTCCCACGACTCGACGCCGCCAGATCCGAAATGCGACGATCCAATGGTCTCCATCTGGATCCGTCGTGCCTCCACATGCTGCCTGCTCTTCACGCCTCCCTCTGCGCGCTTCTTTGCCTCCTTCCACTCGCGTTTGTGGGCAGTGGCAGGTTTCTCACAAGGATAGCCACCCGCAGCTACATTCACCCCATCATCGTACGCGAGTTTCTTAAGGTGAGATCTTTTATTACTTAAGATCTCCCTTATTCGCGTCCTTCCCCATACATCCGAGAATGTCGCTCGTGGGGGATTGGGGTACCGACTATGTACACTATCTAGGACCTCCCTAACTAACCGGCTATCCTGATCTTTAAATTTTACAAAACAGTTTCTATACATGTTTGAAACTACCCCCCGCATATACTCCATCACCTCTTTCCCTCTCGCATCCATGACTACCCCGCCCCTATCCGTAACATCGTAGAAAATCTCTCCCTCCACCTCTCTCGCCTCCTCCGACTCCTCACTGTCTCCTCGTACATGCCTCCCTCCATGCCCTCTCTCACCGCGTGCCCTACTACCCCCCCACCAAAGCACCCGCCGCATAATCCTCCACTCCCGCTCTCCCTACTGCAGCGTCGGCTCTCATCTGTACTGCGGGAGTAGCCATGACTAGGGGTGGCTGCACGTGACTGTGTACGTGACTGTGGCTGTGAGGGAGCACGTGATGGTGGCCGTGAGCCCTCACGTGACGGTACAGAGGAGGGTGTGCGTGAGTGTGTCCGTGCAGGGGTGTGTCTCCTCGGTGAGCGTGTATGCGCAGGGGTACGTCTCGCCGGACTCGCAGGCGTAGACGGCAGTGGAGAGGCTTGTGTACTTGGGGGCGCGGTGTGACCTGGGAGTCTAGGAGGAGGATGGGCATACATATACTCTGTCAGCTCCACTGGATTAGGATGGCGCCCAAAATGGTTTATCATCTCCATCATCCAAGTGGCGTATGCCCACGGATCGGAGGAAGAGCCTGGATCCATGAAGAATCTGCAAAGCGTCGAAATTCCGCCTCAATGAACCAAGCAAAACATGCATATAAAAAATAAACATATCTCCTACAATATATCTCCTCAATATATCTCCTACAATATATAACCTACAACATATATCTACCATTCTAGAAAATAAACATATCTCTTACAATACCAAACATCGAATTAGTAGAAGATCATAAGCCAAAAGAAGAAGTTCATTTCGAATTAGTGACGAAATTCATGAAAAACAAAAACTCTTTCCTCTATCTTGACGGACATTGTCCATCAAGGGAGAAATGACTAAACACATACACAAGGGTTCCTTCTTCTCTCTTTCCTCTATCTTGACGGATGTCGTTTGTCAAGAAATAAATAGTTAAGCACATATACAATGTGTGTGAATTCTATCCTCTGTCGCTTTCAAGTACACATAGCACGGGTGGAAAGAAAGAAAGCGACAGATTTGCCAAAACAAACAAACGACAACCAACCTCTTTGAAAAGTCTTTGAAAAGTGAGTTCGTTGATTCTTGCTTCTCTCTCCCTTTCTGTGTTGTCTGCACCCTTTGCTTCTTTTGGGTAGTCCAAGAGGGAGAAGGCTGGTTCGAAGAGGCAGGTTCAGGGGTTTGGAAGAGCTGGAGGCAGAGGTACTGTAGCGACAAAGAAAGAAGAAGAAGAAGTGTTTTGAAAGAGGGCTTTTGAAAGAAAGAAAGCGGCGCGCGCGGTAGGTAAACGCGAAAAGCACGCGTGTAAAAGCGCGTGTAAAAGCGCAGCAGAATACATTGTAGACGCGCCTGTACACGCGACACAGAGACTGTTTATACTTTTTTTAAAAACTGATTGTTCTTGTGTATCCATTGTTTTGTGCATAGGATGTGTATGATTTCACTAAAAACTGATCCTACTTCTGTATTGGTTATTTTGGACATAGCATGTCATCATCCTCTTCAAGCAGTTCTGGTGAGGATGAGACAATGCGTCATCGTGATCGCGACATGTGGCTGGCACAAAGGATCAAGTGTACGTGTAATCGATGTCAAGGGTGCATTGTACGAGCGCGTCGAATTACATTGAATCACATCTCGATGTATGGAGAATGGATTCAAACAGGTTTAGAGGTGAGAAGATGTGAATTGAAAGTATTAAAATAACTCATGGTGTGCAAATTAATGGAGCGCGTTGTAATATATATACTGTGATTGAAGCAGGATGCAGTACCACACCCTAACATGGTGCCATACGCACGGCGAGAGCATGCAAAGCGTCGACGAGATGATGCTGGAGCTTCGGGATCTGTTGTCGGAGATGAGTGGGAAAGGGATGACAATAGCCCTGCACCCCACGAAGTTGTGGAAGAGGAAGTGTTTGATGACATGGTGCGGAATCTTTTTAGGGATGATCGCAAAGGTGTGGACGACAATGATATGGAACAAGAGCATCTCTACAACGCTTCATCGACACCGGTTTTTGAAGGGTGCACATTCTCTATTTTACGTGCTTCACTTGAATTGCTCAATATACAAACAGTTTATGGATGGAGCAATGCAAGTCTTGACGCATTATTGAAGTAAGCATTGTAACTTGCAAATTTCAGTTAGTGGTTTTTGGTTTACAGTATAGGGTTTAGGGTTATGGGCTAATTGATGATATTGGATGCAGGCTATTATCAAACATGCTTCCAAAGGGGAATAGACTACCCACCTCAAGAGACAAAGCGAGGCGCTATGTGACATCTCTTGGAGGATTGGATTATGATCGCATACATGCATGCGTCAATGATTGCATTCTCTTTCATGGGACGCATAAGGAGGCTCGACAGTGTCCCACTTGTGGTGAAGCAAGGTATAGAACAGATGTGAAGAGTTTTGATGT